>NC_056733.1:1475696344-1475756344 GCF_019279795.1 Protopterus annectens | reverse complement strand
GCCAGCTCTGGATTTAGAGAAAATTGGCAAATGTAATGCTTGGGGAAAGTATGTACAGAATTCCAGGTAACAGCTTCTAGGATGTCCCTGGTAGGGACACCTCTGAGAAAAAGGCTGTAGAGGTAGCTGCAGCCCTGGCTAAATGGGGTCTAATCCCCTGTGGGATTAGTTTTCCATGGTGCTTATAGCAGAAATGAATGCAGTGACGTATCCATTTAGAAATGGTTTGCTTTGAAATAGCCTTCCCCTCTGCCCCTGCAGCAAATGCCACCAGCAGTTGTTCAGATTTCCTTTGAGGTTTAGTCCTGTCCAAGTAAAATCTTAGTTGTCTGTGCACTTCTAAGGAGTGCAGTATCCATTCCCCTTTGTTCTGTGGATTAGAAAAGAAGGTTGGCAAATGAATGGACTGATTAAGAGCCACACTGGATAACACCTTGGGCATGAAGGAGGGATTGGTCCTGAGGGACACACTGTCCACATGAAAGATGATGAAAGGCTCCACTGCCATAAGGGCCTGTAATTCAGATACCCTTCTTGCTGAAGTGATTGCTAAAAGGAAGGCTGTTTTCCAAGAAAGGAATTTTAAATCTGCACTTGCAGCTGTCTCAAAAGGAGGAAGAGTGAGTTTTTCCAATACAAAGTTAAGGTCCTAGGCTGGAGTTGGGGCTCTCCTGGGTGGTCTTATGTTTTTGGACCCTCTGAGGAACTGCTTGAGCAGTGAATGAGAGAAGAGGGGTGGTTCTGTGTTGTAATGAGCTGAAATGGAGAGGAGCGGCAGAGGAAAGGCATAAACTGATAGATTTTTTCAGCTGAAGGACAGAGCATCCACTTTCCAAGCTTGTTTGTGGGGAGTCCTTGTGCAGAATTTGTCCAACTGGTAGTTGTGGGGGGAGGCAAACAGGTCTATATCTGGGCTCCCTCATTTGTTTATCAACATGTTGAAAGTCTTTGGTTCCAGTTTCCACTCGTGTGGGTCTCTGAGATTTCTGCTTAGTTCTTCTGCCAGTGTATTTAGTTTTCCTGGCAGGAATTGAGCCTGTAGATGCACCTGGTAGCGCAAGGCTGTGTTCCACAGAGCCATGGCTAGTCTGCAGAAGGGTTAAGAATGGGTACCCCACCCTGCTTGTTTATGTACCACATAACAGTGGTGTTGTCCGTCGTCGTCCGTCTTTACCATTAATTGTCCTGGAAGTATGTGGTCCTTGAAGGCTGTCAGAGCATTCTGTACAGCTAACATTTCTTTTTGATTGATATGCAGGTGCATTTGACTTGGGTTCCATTTGCCCTGAATGCACCTCCCTGGTGTACCCAGACAAGTTAGCACCTTTTGTAGAAATGCCAGATGATTCAAATGTATGTCCTGGCTTTCTGCCCGAATTAAACAAACGTCCAGGTATGGGTAGATTTGAATATTTTTTGGCCTGTAAAATGCAATGACTGGAGCTAGGCACTTTGTGAATATCCTGGGCACAGTAGATAAGCCAAAGGGCAGTGCAGAGAACTATAGTGCATGTAGCCTCTTTGAAGCATAGGTATTCTTCTACAAGATTCCCTGACTGGGATGTGCAGGTAGGCTTCCTTTAAATCCAGTGTTGCCAACCAGGCATTTTTGCCTAGCATAGGAAGCAACTGGTGAAGAGTTAGCATCTTGAATTTTGGAATCACCAAAAAGGTGTTTAGGATAGAGAGGTCCAGGACAGGATGCCATGAGTTGTCTTTTCTGGGTACCAGGAAATATCTGGAGTAGAAACCTTGTTCCTTTTCCCCTTCTGGTACAGTTTGAATAGCCTCTAGTCTTGAGAGAGTACTTGCTTTTGAGCCTCTGCCCACTGATTTGGGGATAGATCTGGCCAACCATTTGGGGTTGGTAACGTGTGGAAGTGAACTCTGTATCCTTGGGAAACTATGTTTAAAACCCACTTGTCCTGGGTAATGAGTTCCCAGTTTTTTGCTTGCAGAGCAATCTTTCCCCCTAAAGGAGCAGTCAGTTGAGAAGTGTTTGGAAGTTTTAAAGTTAAGTCATTGAGACAGCGTACCATAGGGGGGAGTCTTACTACTCCCTGATTTGGAAGTGGGAGCCCCCCCACTGCTTAGTCCTGTGCGCACCCTGGAACTGAAGCCTGGTTGTTCTGCTGGTTCTGGGTTTGAACTGAGAAGGCCTGTAAGAGGCAGGAAAGAACCGATTTTTTGAGGGCCAATGCCTGCTAAATCTTGGAGGCTGCACTAGTAAGAAATCATTAACAGTTTGCATAGATTTAGCTTTTTCCTCCATCTTTTTAAGAACTTCTGCTTTGTTGCCTAACAGGTGGTCCTGATTTAAGGGAGCATCCAGCAATTTCGTTTTAACATGATCTGGCAAAGATTGCTCCTTAAGCCAAGCATGCCTTCTAATTACAGACCCGGTGTGACAGCAGCCCTGCAAGATGCTTCTAGTGAATCAAAACCACATTGCAAAGTATGTTTTCCAACCTGTTCAGCAGAATGCATTAAATTCTGGAAATCCTTATTTTCACCAAATCAGGAATCAACACAATTTTCTGTTTAAGCAATCCAATAATATGCAGCTGATACATCAACATATGAAAGAGGCAATTTAAGGCCCTGATGGCCAAGGTTGCAGAGGTGTATACCTTCTTACCCCATCTATCCAGGGCCCTGGAATCTCTATCAGAGGGGGTAGGATTTTTGGCAGTAGTAGCCTTAATGCCCTTGGGTCCCTCTGAAATGGTCTCCGGATCCGCAGTAGAATTTTTAAAAAGAAACTTGTGAGAATCAGGAACCCTGTAATATCTATCAGGTTTTCTGGGAGCAGGAGGTAAAGAGTCAGGGGCCAAGCTCGATTCTGAAAAGGCATCAACAATGTCTAGTACAGGAGGTATGGCTAAAGGCCTGTGCTGGGGCAGGAGTAAGAAATCCCTAAGCCTCTTTTTAGAATCAGAGAAATCCTGACTTTCCCAACAAAAATGCTCCCTGAGAGTATGCAAGGTCTCACCAAAAAGAGAAATCCTCTGGGGGGAGCACAGGGAAGAGAGTCCTCAGCATCAGAATCTTCATAGGTAGATAAGGGTAAATCCTGGTCATCAGAGAAAACATAAAATTCAGAATCCTGGTCAGAAGTATCATAAGCAAACTCAGTCCTAGGTCTCTTAGAGGGGGAAGGCTGGCTTCCCCTGATTCAAGTAATAAGGTCTTCAGTCATTCTTATTTGTTTTTTAGGCACAGAGCCCTGATCATGTGGTCTGGATGTCAGTTTTATAGGCATGGTTCAGATTTTAGGCCTTGAAGAAGAAGAATATGGCGTCTGTTTAATATGCAAGTCAGCAGGCCTGAATACACCCTCAGAAGCCGGTGCCTGCACAGCGGCTCCGGACCCATCCAAGGTAGAGACATCCGCAGGTTCCACAGTTGAAGCATCTCGTGGCATACCGGACTCTGAATGGGTCTCAGTAGAGGCTTGCGAATATGAAGTAGCAGGTATCAGGGGCTGCGAAAGCACCTCACTGCATACTGGCGAACTGGCAACTAGCTTAGGAGAAGCGTCGTCGGCAGCTTTGGACCTAGGCGGCCTGTCTCTGTCTTTATCTTTGCATTTTTTCAGAATGTCTGTAGTCGGACGGCTTACCAAAGACATCAGGATAACTGAACTGAGTGCCAAAATATTTAGAAGCGAAAATATACAGACGGACAGTTCGTGATTTAAATAAGACACAAAACCGACAGCGAGGTACGTCGTGGTCAGGGCCTAGGCAAGGAATACAGTACGAATGACCATCTTTATGAGGTATTTGCTTTCCACAAGTAATGCAATTACTTACTTTTACTGACATTGGTTTAGAACAAGAAAAAGTTTCCCCAATGGGGTACTTAGCTTTTAGTTGAAGACTTTGGTTCTGAAACTCGAAAATGAAAATTTCAGGAGTCGGCCGACCGGCACCTGCGATCTGCTTCTGCTACAGGCACCACACGGCAAGAAAGACTGGGGTAATGGTGTCGGCTGCATGTTTTATACCCCCTGATGACCTGACGTCACGGAAGAGATGGCAACCAATGCAGGACCCAAGACTTTGTTAATCTAGGCCGACTGAAGGCTACTGCAAGCAGATAACCCAAATGTGATGACTGCAACAGTGAAATATGAAGAACATCTGTTTGATGAGAGGATGGGAGAAAAGAGGTGGCTCTGTGCTGAACTGAGCAGAAATGGCAGTGGCATGAATTTTAATGGAAGAGAAGGATAGACCCCTGTGTAGTAGGTCAGCAAGGTAATCCAGAATGAGAGGTAGGGGGGGGCTGTGCAGTTCTGGCTCCCTTAGCCTGGATCCAGGTGCAAAACCTTTTCCACTTGTCAGCATAAGACTTTCTAGTGCTAGTGCGTCTGGCCTCACGTATAACATCTAGAACTTGTTTGCTTAGATTGGCAACTTGTGCAGTCATCAGGGAATAAGCCAGGCTGCCAGATTGAGGGTCTGCAATTGGGGATGCATGAATTCTCCATTCCTCTGGGCCAATGTGTTGGGATCTGAGGGAGATGCCATGGAATCAGTGTGACAGGCTGCACAGCACAGGGTTACCAGTGCTGGTGTGGCTAATCTGGGGCAATCAGGATTGTCTTCCTCCCTTATTTTGAGCAGTACCCCTGTAATGAGTGGTAGAGGATGGAATGCATAGACTGAAAGGTTGACCCACTGGAAGGATAGAGCATCCACTTTCCAGGCCTTGCTGTGAAGTTCTCTGGTGCAGAATTTGCTGAGCTGATGGATGGAGTGGAAAGCAGAGAGGTCGACCTTCGGGGTTTCTCATTCCTGGGTTACAAGTTTGAAGGTTCTTTGGTATAGCTGCCACTCTGCTTAAGTTGTCTGCCGGAGAGTTTGGAGAACCTGGCAGGAGCCGTGTTAACAGGTGTAGTTGCATTGCTGAGGCCATGTGCCAAAGGGTCATGGCGAGCTTGTACAGAGGGTAGAAGTGAATCCCTCCCTGCTTGTTGATATACCACCTCACAGTGGTGTTGTCTGTTTTGATCAGTAAAGGGCCTGGGGAGAGTAGGGGTCTGAAGGCTGTCAGAGCTTGCTGAACAGCTAACATCTCTTTTTGGTTGATGTGCAAATGTATTTGGCTTGGGCTCCATTGGCCCTAAATACACCTGCTGTCCAAGTGTGCACCCCAGGCATAGTCTGATGTGTCGGTGGTGAGGGTCTGGGCAGCGTGGGGTTGTGAGAAGGGAAGTCCCTTGTTGTGGTTGCATGCTGCTGCCCACCAAAGAAAATCTTTCCTTAGATAGGGTATCATTGGTATGATAGTTTCCAGGTCTTGGGAGTGTGGACACCAAAGGCTTTTTAGGTACCATTGTAGTTTCTTCATATGCAGTCTGGCATATGGAATGAGTAGAATGCAAGACGCCATGAACCCCAGAGCTTGGAGGATTTTCCTTGCGGATAACTGGGGTCTCGTGGCTAGTTGAGAGAAGTAGGTTGTCAGGTAGGTTTGTTTTTCTGGTGTAAGGAATGCCATCTGGGGATGCCATGTCCAGGTTTGCTCCCAGGAATACAATTCTTTGCATGCGTACTAGTTTGGATTCCTTTACGTTGATAGTATACCCCAGGGAGGCCAGTAGATCCTTTACAAAGGTCAGGTGCTTTAGCAGCTTTTCATGACTGTCTGCCTGAATCAGGCAGTCGTCCAAGTAAGATTTGAATATTTCTTTGTCTGCAAAAAGCAATGGTGGGAGCCAGGCATTTTGTGAAAACTCTGGGAGCAGTGGATAAGCCAAAGGGAAGTGGAGAAAACTGAAAGTGCAGTGATCCTGCCCTGAAACAGAGATATTACCTGCAAGCTACCCCGATTGGGATGTGTAGGTAGGCCTCTTTTACGTCTAGTGTGGCTAACCAAGCATCCTTGGAGAGCATAGGTAGAAGTTGCTGGAGGGTGAGCATTTTGAATTTTGAAATCACCAGGAAAGTGTTTAGAATGGATAGATCGTGGATAGGGCGCCAGGTGCCCTCTTTTCTGGGTACCAGGAAGAGTCTGGAGTAGAAACCTTACCCTACTTGTTCTGCAGGAACATGCTCTACTGTCCTCATCAAGAGCAGGGAAATTGCTTTTTGGCCTCTGCCCACTGGTTTGGGGGAAGATCTGGGAACCCTTTTGGGGTTGGTAGAGTGTGGAAATAAAATCTGTATCCCTGGGACACTATGTTGAGGACCCAGCGGTCGTTGGTAATGATGGCCCAGGTGCTTGCTTGGAAGGAGAGTTCTCCTCCTGGGGCAAGAGCAGGTGGGCAGAGGGAGGGGGGTGGAAGTGTAAAGTCATTGTGAGTTCTTACCATGAGGGGATGGCTTAGCACTCCCTGGTTTTGAAGAGGAGGCACTCCATTGGTTAGATCTCTGCATTCCCTGGGGCTGCTGTCTTGGGCGCCTGCTTCCCCGCAGTCTGGGCTGAACTGACCTGGAGGGGGCAGTAAAGGACCAGTGCTTGGAGGGGCAATGCCTACTGAACCTTGGTGGCTGGACCTGCAACAAGTCTGTCAGCACAGATTTAGTTTTTTCTTAAGACCTCCTCTGTCTTGGTGCCAAATAAGTTGTCTTTGTGCAGTGGTGCGCCCAAAAATCTGGATTTGACATGGTCTGGCAAGGGCTGTTCCTTTAGCCAAGCATGCCTTCCAAGGACAAGAACCAGTGACTGCTGCCCTGCAAGAAGCTTCTAGGGCATCAAAACCACATTGTAAGGTGTGCTTAGTTACTTGACTTGCAGAATGCATAACTCCATTTTCTGCACAAGCAGGGAAAGAAGATATTTTTTGTTTGAGGAGTTCCATGGTATGTTGCTGACATTTCAGCATATGGAACTGACAATTTAGTGCTCTAATAGTAAGAGTAGCAGAGGTGTAATACTTTCTTACCCCATCTGTCTAATGCTCGGGAATCCCTATCTGAGGGGCTGGGATGTTTAGCAGAAGTAGCCTTAATTCCTTTAGGTCCTTGAGAGATAACCTTGGGGTCAGCAGTAGGATTTTTGAATAGAAATTTGTGAGAGTCAGGGACTTTACAGGACTTGTCAGGTTTCCTGGGATCAGGAAGGAGAGTGTCAGGGGTCAAACTGGATTCCATAAAAACATCCACAACATCCAGGACAGGAGAAATGGACAGAGGTCTGTGCTGTGGAAGATCTAAGAATTCCCAGAGTCTCTCGACTGAGGGTAGTCCTGACATTCCCACTGGAAATGTTCCCTTAAGGTATGTAAGGTTTCCCCAAAGGAAAAGTCCTCAGGTGGAGAGGCTGAAGGGATGGATTCCTCTGCATCAGAATCCTCATAAGCTGAGAGGTGTTGCATATCTTCATATTCAGATGCATCAGAGTCATCGGACTCCCGTTCAGATACTACTGGGGACAAACCTCTTTTTTGGAAGGGGTAGCCTGGCTTCCCCTAAGCATTATAAGGTATTCTGCCATTTTAAGCATCTGAGACCAAGGCATGGAAGCAGGTGCCGGAGATTGGGTCAGTTTCTGGGTGTGGTTCATACCCTGAGCTTTAGAAACTCGGTAGTTTTCGAAAGAACGGTAGATGCGAAAGAAGTCGGTCTGTGTCGAGAATCGGTAATGTGAAGTACTTCCTCAGAAGCCAGTGCCTGCTCAGCAGCTCTGGACCCATCCAACATAGAGACATCCACAGGATCTTTAGTCTAACGGCATACTGGACTTTGAAAGGGTCTCAGTAGTGGCCTGCGAATCCATAGAAGTGGGCTTCAGGGGCTGTGAAAGCACCTCACCGAGGACCGGAGAACTGACTACTAGCTTAACAGAAGCATCGTTGGCAGTTTTGGACCTGTGCAGTCGTCTCTGTCTTTATCTTTACGTTTTTTCGGAAGATCTGCTGTCAGATGGTTTACCAAAGATGACTGAAAGCGAAAATATCTAGCTACAATAAGGGCCCGATGACGTACAGTTCTGGCATTGAACAAAGCACAAAAGTGACAGTGGGGAACGTCATGATCTGGGCCTAAGCAAGTGATGCAATAAGAATGAAAATCTCGGTGTGGAATTTGCTTTCCACAGGCGAGACAATTGTTAAATTTTTCTGGCATCGGTTAAGGCAAGAAAAAAAGGATCCCCAACATGGTACTTAGCTTTAGAAAACTTCAACTTCAATTCGGAAATGAAAAAACTCTGGTAGCGGCCAACCGGCACACATGCAAACTGCTTCTGCTTCGGGCTCCTCAGCAAGAAAGACTGATGTATTGGCGTCGGCTGCCTTCATTTATAACACTGATGACCTGATGTCAGTCCTGGAGCAACGGCAACTGAAGCAGAAATACTAAGCCTCTGGTATTCGGGCCAACTGAGGGCTACCCTGGCAGGGATAACCCGAATGTGATGACTGCAACAGTGAAACGCGAAGAACATCTGTCCCTCCCTTTTACCATGTTCATTATGCACTGACCAAGACATTCACAGCACATGTAGCACACAGTCGAAAAGGACAAAAAAAATACATACAGAAAAGGAAGGATAAGGGAAAAAAGTCGAAAAATATTCAAGGCTTCTTGTCCAAAGTTAGTTGGGTGCTTGAATACTACAGCCAAATGGCAGTGGTTAGTGAAGGAATGCATTGAAAAAGAGGAGAAACACAGCATAACTGCTACCAACGCTCCCTAGAACCAAAACAAAGACACAAATGCACTTTTAGCAAAAAAAATATTGTGCCTCAAGAGTCTGGCTCTGGCCATATTTCTGGGGACCAAAATGCATCAGGCTACTTACTTGGAAATCCACCATATGAAGACAAAATCCTTCTTACCCTTAGCAAGGGGCAAAAAGTGCTGGTCAGCTGCATGGTCTTTGATGTAGAGGAAGTGGCTTTGCTGGGCTTGTTATAAGGTGTGATTCAGATCTGAGAAGAGGAGGAGCAAATATACAGGTGATGACTGCAGCAACTGAGCGACTCCAGCATACCAATGAGTTTTCATCTCCTTCTTCATATACAAGAGAAAAACAGCTTAGCTAAAAGTGCATTTGAACAGCTCTTAGACAGAAAGGAATGTGAGGTGTATACCTCTCAACCTCTAATTACAAAAAATCTGGACAAAGTCAAAAATAATGGGGAACAAAGGTCCAAAATCAGGGGCAAATTTTAAATATTGCTCTCATAAGCATATAAAGTTAAAATAATAATAGATTTTGTATTAGCATGCATTTTCTGAAGGATATGAAGTGTGATATTCAAATGCATATCATTACTTAGTGACATTAGCCCTCAAGGATTTGCCAGAAAACTACAAGTTTTATGAGGAATGGACCAAAAACATGAGGCAAAGATCTGAATATTCTGAACATTCTGCACAACTCTGATAGCTGAGAGGTACAGTGGGGTTCCTCTCGAAAGTGACATTACTCGAGTGAAATGCTACAAAGCTCTTGAACTACACACTGAAAAATCTGACATAAAATTCAGAAATCATGCCAGCTCAGATGACTGAAAAAAATACATTGGTGTGCTGTTAAACAGAGCTATGATGCCAAGTTTGTATTGACCACTGCCTTCTAAACTGTTTGAAGCTGTCTGCATGCGTGTGCATGCAGCATCACAAGCTGTAATGGTCAATAGATTGAAAATACCCATATCTAAAATAATTAATGAAGACCAAACTGGTTTCATACATAACAGGCATACACAGGATAACAGTAGAGAGTATTAACTCTGATAGAGTACCTCAATAGAGGAAACCATGAAGCACTGATAATAGGTCTAGATACTCAAAAAGCCTTTGACTCCTTAAATTGGGGTTATTTATTTAAAGTCTTACAGTTATTTGATTTTACCCGCTTTTTTATAATAATGATAAAGAAAAGCTATGAAAATAAACTAGCATGTGTCAAGTAAGGTCCCTTTACTTCCAAAGCAATGCAAATCAGTAGAGGTACTAGACAAGGATGTCCCATATCCCCTTATCCTATTTGCACTGGCCATAGAAATACTTGCCATTTTAATATGCAATAACCCAAAGATAAGAGGTATACAATATATATATATATATATATATATATATATATATATATATATATATATATATATATATAAAACCAATATATTTCTAAAATAATGATGTTTGCTGATGATGTCTTACTTACCTTACCCAACTCTAAGGAAGTGCTAGGTGAAGTGGATATAGTATAGTAACAACACATTTCCAAAAAATCTCAGGACTCTCCAACAAATCTAAATCAAAATATTTATTATTAAATAAAAAAGAACATACATGCTCCAGTTAATCATTATTGGAAACCAAGTTTCAACTCTAGACTATTTAGGAATAGTCCTAGGCAAGAATATAGAGGAAACCTTACAGCTTAACTATGCTAAAGCCATAAACTTATCAAGACATTAATAAGCAAACGGAATAATTTGTTTATAACATTGGATGATAGGTTACAACTGATAAAAATGGTTTTGTTACCTAAAATATTATATACAGCACAAGCCCTTACACTTCCACCAGGAAAGAAAATCCTTAAAGCAGTCACTTCAACTCTGATGAAATTCCTATGGTACCCCAAAAGAAATAGAGTGGCACATTCTCATCATACCAGAAAATGAGAACAAGGGGGGGGGTTACAACTCCCAGAGATTGAAACTTGTATAAAGGCATCTATAATTAAAATAGTGATTAATTGGATAAATCCTAGATACTTTTCCAATTGGAAACAGTTACACTCCATTATACTAATGAATGAAAATTATTTATCAAAGTATGCTTTGGTAACTGACAAAGATAAGATGTGGCACTATTTAAGTTTAAATTTACAGTATAGTACAACAAAATTAACTAAACTAACACTAATAGACAATACTTTTGATGTTTTTAGAAAATTCATTAACACAAATTTAGATATAAAACGGTGGCATAGATTTTTAATACCACTTACTATTACTAGGGATTTCCCTGTTAAAACACAAGAGATTTTTGGTTTATGGGAAAATAACATTTTGTTGGTTGCAACGTATTGAAAACCAACAAATTTGAACACACAAAGTATATTGTCAACCTATGGCCTATCCCCTTAATGACCGGTTGGTTTCTTCAGAGTGTCACAGCATAAACTAAGGATCTGTGTAGAATAATACATAACTCATCTTTCAAAACCGTACCAAAAATTATAAACTGGATTTTTCGAATTCTATATAATATCAATGTTAAGAATGAATCATATCTATATAATACTTTAGGAGCTGTCATATAGACGATTAAAGATTTTTACTGTCAATACCTAACTAAAGGGTTTCAAGTATCATTATCAATGGGAGATTGAAATTAACTTCTTACTCACAATTCTGGAGGATTTTTCATTGGAGATTTCTGCACAAATCCTTTTTTTTTTCCAAATATTTTATTGATTTTCAAAAAGACCAAACATAATTTCTACTAGAATACAAATGAAACAAAGACAAACTATATACAATATGTACATATGGCCTATATGAAAAAAAAATGAGAATAACTTAAGAGTTAGAGAGAGGTAGTTGCACAGAACACATGCACAGATCCCTTTTGACACCGGAGAAACTCTCAAAAATGAACCCTTCAAACAGTAAGTTATGTTGGAGATGTCATCTGTCCTCTAATGCTGACTGGTCTCATATTTTTTATGACTGTACTAATATTAGACCATATTGGAATGAGATTAACAAATTTCTTCAAGCTATCTATACTGATATATTTGTTTTGACAAAAGTCTTTAATTTTACTGAGTGCTGCTAATAGTAATAATATGAAGAAATATGACCTGTATTTGTTGTGAACAATGTTAGGAATAGCCAGAAAACGTATAACTAGAAGATGGAACTCTAATGTAGCACCCACAATGGAGGAATTCCTATCATCACTGAAGAAATGCATACTAATGGAGAAAAGAACTAAAGAGTTAAGAACTTTTCCTAAGCCATTGGTTAATAGTCCATGGAAGAAAGTTTTGAATTTGATTGATACCCTACAGATGGAACCAAACTCTTCCCAGCTATCATAGTTTATATATTAACTTATTATTTAACTACAAATGTTTTTTATCTGAATCCTTTTTGTCAGGCTGAATGTAAATACTCTAAATAGTTATTGAATGTTATGAGTGTATTACATTATTGTGTTATTTCATCAAAATAAAAATCATTTGAGTAAAAAAAAAACAAGCTGTAACTGGCTGCAAGCAATGTATACAACAGTGTCAGGAAAATGTTTTCACACCCTGGTCTCTACTGTCTGACTTACAGCCCTCGACTCCCTCCAAGGTTAAGGATTCCTGCCTTATTACCACCTACCTATACCATTAATGTGCCTGCAGCAATTCATTTAACAATAGCTTCACTGTTGCATTGTTTTTACTGCTCAGTCTTCTGTTTTTGTCCCAGTGCGCATATCATTATGCATGCTTCAAACTACTGATGTACAAAATCTGTTTTTTGTCAGCCACTTCCTGTGTTGTTTCTTATTATAAAATGGCATGCCTTACAAGGATCAGCACAAACGGAATTTCAGAAAGGAACATTCATGGATGGCACAAGAGAAAAAGTAAACAGAGTGCCTGTATATAACTTTTCTGCAACTACCTCAGGTTCTCAGAATAATGGAGGCCACACAAAATGTTGGGAGGCCTGACAAAGCCAAACTACACAGGGAATGGAAGAGCTTGCAACCACATAGCATACTGTAGACAGAATTATGTAAAACTCTTAAAACTAAAATTTGCTGTTGGATGCTTTGTGCACTATAAGATAAGATAATGAACTTTTTTTTGTTTTACTATATCTGTACATGTTGAATACTTGGTACTGTGGTGCATGAGGGTAAATGCCCAAACTGTGACCAAAATGGCACAGAACCGAGTAGCAATCTGGACAATGGCAGAGACAAAAGGGAAGGTAGAAATGAATGTCTGACGCTGGCTCACCATCATGGGATAAGGAAGTAGTCTGGCCTGCTGTAGTACTGCTACCTACTGCAAAAAGAACTGAATGGCATGTAGCATGTGCCGTATGGGCCAGGTGATGTGCATTTGTTTCTACCAAGATGGATCCATTTCCCACCGAGGGTAACTATTGTTCTGGGATGCATACCACAACACTGGCCAGCTACTTAATCATGCCAACACTCAGCTTTCAAAGAGAGCCATTTACTTTGTATCACAGTACTTCACCAAAACCACATGTGAAAAAGACAGGCATGGTCAAGTACAGCACTCTAAACTTCCCAGCCTTGAAACAAGCAACAGTCTTACAGAGATTAGAACAGTCATCAGTAGGACACTACATGCATTAAACTCTTTTTCCCATCAAAAATCCAGAGCAAGACCATCTTAAATCCAGCAACATTTTGGTGACTGTCAAAGAGAAGGCCACACTAGCATGACATTTCAGACACAAGGTAAATATTCATAGAAAGCAGAAATATTTATGCCACAGGTCTCTCAGTTCTATGAATAAATCAAATATTAGTAAAACAGGATAGGATATTTCTTGGACAGATTCACCGGAGTAAGACATTACGGACACCTTAGCCACCAAAAACTAATCAGAGTCCGTTCTGTCTGCTATTTCTTATTTTCAAACTGCTCCTGAGTGAAATTAGGAAGAGCATACAGAAACACGTACTTCTAATAATTCTACATCTCAGTCATAGAAAAAAAGGAGTGTTTCCTTGCAGTGGAATCAAGATTAGATACATTTGCACATCGTTGTATTTCAAGAACAGCACAAGTTTGCAAACATTGCAATAGAATTATGAGTAGTTCTGAAGGAAAAGTGCACAAAATCTATGCATTCTACATGTGGGACCAGCAACTAATTGCAGAAAAGCCCTACATGTTATGTTTAATGGGACAACTAATACATCCCCAGTTACAATTTGGAGACATACTGATTTGGCTGAACAATAAACCACACTTTCACACATTAAAAGGAGACCAAATGACAGACAAGACTCAAAAAGCATGCAAGATCACACTAATGCAGCAATTTAAAAGTCATAATATCATTCTAGTCAAAAGAATTTCAGAACCCATCAGGGACATGTCTAAAGGGAAGCAATGTGAACTTTGGAGTCAGAAACACTCCACAGAAGTCATTCCCAATGAAACACAGCAGATAGCTGAATGATCCTAAAAAAAAGTGCGGACCTCTTCTAATAGTGCCATCAGCATCACTGGTCATTACTCTGGATTTTTCACTTAAGTTGTTCATTTGCATCCTGACTAAAACAGTAAATTACATGCTCTCAAAAGGCCCACCTTGCTTCAAAAAAGGAGGCTGGATCTCTCCATATGCAGAGATTCTAAGTAGTATCCAATATGGATCTCTAGAAAGATGCAACACAGTATGCCTACTTTACACCTGACAATAGGAATTTGCTACTACTCAATACACAACTGCCCCAGTATAATGGCAGGTTTGACAAGGAACCAACTCAGATTTCAACATTTAACTAGTTCCATAATCCATAACATAAAGCATAAAGTACATGGTCCACAACAACAGGTCTTTTACAGCAAATCAGATATGTTTTTGCCCTTTCTAAGCACAACAGTAAGCTCCCCACATCCTGCAAAATGAATTATTGTGTCAGGAAGCTAATACACAGCAAACCTTCTCCAAAGACAGACATCTAAGCTCACCTTTTAGTTGCAGTCCAAGATATGGTACTTTAGGCATACATATTCCCTGCCAATTCTTACAGTTTACACTACAATACGGTACAGTACAGTGTTAGCTGCAAGACCTAGCAGGGTGTAAAATGTTTAAAGTACCACATTATTCTTTTGGGAAATTTGTCTAGGCTTAGAAAGGCTCCCCCGCAGTCATTAGCCTAGTAACAATCTATGAAACATACACCCCTGCTCCTATTAGGTCCTTTATGAGATGTGCCAGGAGGTACATGACCAGCATTTTAGAGTAACAATATTCTAATTCAAGGATTAGCTGTGCAAAAAACAGTTAAAACATCTGATCAAACGCCACTTTCTGAAAATGAGGTCACTGTTAAGAAGGAATCTCCCTTTCCTTTTGATGCAATTATCTTGTACTGATTTTAAGTAAAAGGGTATTATAGGTACTGCCCCTGAGTTAGGGAATGGTGCTGCTTTTCAACAAAGAAAGGAATGACTAAAAAATAACACTTGCTATAAAAATCTATATTTAGGTAAAGGGGGGAAAAATGGCATTTGATGAAAACGGCTTCAAAATCCTGATCCCGATCCAAGATGACTTCACATTCTACTGTGAAAAGTGCCACAAGCTAGACTAGAAATTTGAGGGCAAAGCCTAAGAAGTAAGCACAGTGCAATAACACAAAATACAGAAATGAGGCAACTACATAAGCAAAGGAACTAACTTTAGTCTGGCAACCAACTATTGACAGCGTCAGTCTTGTCCACAGAGTCACAGATAATGGGGCACAATAGCCAATACCACTTTTTATATATAAAAAATGATTTGGGGGCTGAGATATTTCTTCAAACTACATCAGCAGCAGAGGCAAAGTAACTATTGTTGCTTTGGCAGCAAGATGCAACAGTAGGGCGAATCATGCTTCTAGAAGAACATAGAACAAAGTCTCTTACACTACTGGTCCTTATGCAACAAGCGGAGAAATAAGGTCATTTACAGACAAAAACGGAAATTAATATCAGTCATCCTAGAAAGCTTTTTTTCCTCTAAACAAGACTTTGAAGAGTTCCAAGTGGTAAAGTCTCCTGTCAAGCTGTATGTTTCACAAAAGGCACTGGCAACAATATCAGGTTAGAGATTCACGTAGTAGAAATTCTGGGGATATGGATATGTTTAGGCTTAAGTAGAACAGATTCTGGGAATATGGATACATCTGCTAGTTGGGCCAGACAACATAGAAAAAGTAATTTTGTACCTACCATAAATGCAGATGTTCGAGTGTACACCCTGCTGCAGTGATCACACTTGGGTTATCCTGTCGTCAGGCGGTCCCGCAGTCAGCCGGAATTCCAAAGTCTTGGTCCGGCGTCGGTTGTTGTCGCTTCTTCCCTGACGTCAGTGCGCCAGGGGTATATATAATGCATCCAACGCCATTTTCTTCAGTTTTTCTTGCCCCAGATGTCAGGTGCCCACAAAAAGGTGGTCAGTAATTAGTACCAAATTAAGTAATTTTTGCACAAACACAAAATCCCTCCAGCTATAAGCAAATACATCAGGAAGGTATTGTAGAGATTTTAGCCAGTTATATCAGAGGGGATGGAGGGAGGGTAACCTGGACTGCAGCAGGGTGTACACTCGAACATCTACATTTATGGTAGGTACAAAACTGTACTATGTTCATCGTGTTACCCTGCTGCACTCATCACACTTGGGTAGAATCCCAAAAGCTAAGGATGGGTGGAGGAGTTAGAGAGGGTTAGAGGAGGCTAGAAGGCCCTGCAGAACTGCAGTGGCGAAGCCAGCTCTAGTCTTGGAGTAAAGTGGTAAGTGATGGTGTTTGGTAAAGGTGTGTACTGAACTCCAAGTTGCAGCTTCCAAAATCTCCTTGGTAGGAACCCCCCTGAGGAAGGCTGTAGATGTAGCTGTTGCCCTGGTAGAGTGGGGCCTAATGGCAGCAGGAACTGGTTTTCCATGATGGGTATAGCAAAAACGAATGCAATGTCCTATCCATTTGGAAATGATTTGTTTTGATATGGCCTTCCCTTGTGAAGCTGTAGCACAGGATACAAAGAGCTGGTCAGATTTTCTGAAAGACTTAGTTTTATCCAAGTAATAACAAAGTTGCCTGTGAATGTCCAAGGAATGCAGGAGTCTTTCTCCTTTGTTCTGTGGATTTGGGAAGAAAGTGGGTAAGTGGATGGTTTGATTTAAAGCCACACTGGAAACCACCTTAGGCATGAAGGAAGGATTAGTTCGTAGAGAAACTCTGTCTTGATGAAAAATGAGGAAATATTCCACTGCCATTAGTGCCTGCAGCTCTGAGACTCTTCTAGCTGAAGCTATTGCTAGCAGCAGGGCAGTCTTCCATGATAGAAACTGTAGATCTGCAGAGAAAGCTGGTTTAAAGGGAGGTAGCGCAAGTTTTTCCAGAACAAAATTGAGGTCCCATGTTGGTGTAGGTTGCTCTCCTGGGGGGCCTAATGTTTTTTGCCCCTCTGAGGAACTGCCTTAGAAGTGGATGCGAAAATAAGGTTGGATCCGTGTTGTAGTGGGCTGAAATAGCTGATACATGGATTTTAATGGAAGAAAAAGAAAGTCCTTTGTGCAACATCTCAGTTAAATACTGTAGTATCTGAGGCATGTGAGGCTGAAGTGTGTTTTGGCCTTTAGCTTGGTTCCAGGCGCAAAACCTTTTCCATTTATCCGAATAGGCCTTCCTGGTGCTGGGCCTCCTAGCTTCCAGAATAACATCCATAACTGCTTGGGAAAGAGGAGCTGGCTGGATGTTTAGGTGATTTGCCATGCAGCCAGATTTAAGGTTTTGAGCTGATTGTTTTGCTGTGTGAGCAAATGGGCAATTTGTGGTAAAATCCAAGGTGGGCCCTGGGCCATATTCCTAAATAGTGGGTACCAGTGCTGGCGTGGCCAGTCTGGGGCTATGAGCATCAGTCATGATCTCTCCTTTCTGACTTTCAGAAGCACCTTTGTGAGGAGAGGCAATGGAGGGAAGGCATATACTGTCAGGTTTTTCCAACTGAATGAGAGTTACTCCACTTTCCAAGCTTGATGGTGAAGTGTCCTTGTACAAAATTTTGTTAGTTGATAGTTTTGAGGACTGGCAAACAGGTCTATATCTGGAAGGCCCCATTTTTGTGTTATCATTGCAAATACTTATGGATCCAGTTTCCACTCGTGGGGATCCATGATGTTTCTGCTGAGGTCGTCTGCCAATGTGTTCTTTTTTCCTGTCAGGAATTGAGCTTGTAACTGAACTTGGTAAGCCAGAGCTGTATTCCACAAGGTCATTGCTTGCCTGCATAGAGGGTAGGAGTGTGTACCCCCTTGTTTGTTTATGTACCACATTACTGTGGTGTTGTCCGTCCTTATTGTAAGTTGTCCTGGATGTAATAGATTCTTGAAGGCTGTCAGAGCATTCTGTACAGCTAGCATCTCTTTTTGATTGATGTGCAGATTCCTTTGATCTGCAATCCATATGCCTTGAACGCACTGTCCTGCCATGTGTGCCCCCCAGGCGTAGTCCAATACATCTGTTGTCATAGTTTGCCTGGCTGGGGGCAAGGTGAAAGGCTGACCCTTGTTGAGGTATCATGCCTGTGACCACCATCGAAACTCCTGTTGTAGGCAGGGAATGAGAGATATCATTGCGTCCAAGCTGTGGCTGTGTTGAGACCATACGCTTTTTAGGTACCACTGCAATTTCCTCATATGCAGCTTTGCAAATGGTATTAGTAGTATGCAAGATGCCATGAAGCCCAAGGCCTGCAGAATTTTTCTTGCAGGTAGTTGGGTCTTTGTTGCCATTGTTTTGAAATATAGAGTCAGTTGTAGTTGTTTGTCTGGCGTCAGATAAGCCTTCTGGGCCATTGTATTCAAGCTGGCACCCAGGAATGTCATGTTTTGGGAGGGTACTAGTTTTGATTTCTTTTAGTTTACTGTGTACCCCAGGCAACTTAGAAGATGTTTTACAAAAGCCAGATGTTGTAAGAGGATGTCCTTGCTTTCTGCTTGGATGAGGCAGTCATCCAGGTATGGGTACATTTGAATTCCTCTTTATCTGCAGTATGCAATTATTGGTGCAAGCATTTTGTGAAGACCCTGGGCGTAGTAGATACGCCAAAGGGTAGTGCAGAGAATTGGTAATGGGTTGAACCTGCAATGAAACTGAGGTATCTTCTGCAACTTTGTCTGATGGGGACATGCAGGTATGCCTCCTTGAGGTCCAACGTTACTAGCCATGCTTTCTTGCCCAACATGGGAAGAAGCTGCTGTAGTGTTAGCATCTTGAATTTGGGTACTTGTAAGAAGGTGTTTAGAATTGAAAGGTCCAGAATTGGTCTCCAGGCATTGTCCTTTCTGGGAACTAGAAAGAGTCTTGAGTAAAATCCTTGGCCTTGCTCTGGAGTAGGTACCAGTTGAATGGCTCTCATGTCCATGAGAGCTGTAATTTGTTTTTGTGCCTCTGCCCATTGATTTTGTGGCAGGTTTGGCATTCCTCTTTTCATTGGCAAGGTGTGAAAATGGAATCTGTATCCTCGTGAAATTATGTCTAGGACCCATTTGTCCTTTGTGACAATGTGCCAGTTGTCTGGAAAAAGTGCGAGTTTTCCTCCCAAGGGGGCTGCTAAGAGAGTGTTGCTTGGCCAGATGAGGTGCAAGTCATTGAGTTTGCCTTCTGGTAGTTTAGGACCTGTCTTCTCCTCCCTTCTGTGTTGCAGTGCCCCATTGTCGAGGTTTGTACTGGGCTTGTGGTTGTCCTCTGCCTCTTGGACGTCTGTACTTACCCCTCTGTGGTCTGTCAGTAGCTGGAAAGGACCAATTTTTTGTTGGCCAATTTCTGCTGAAGCGAGGGGGCTGTACCTGTAGAAAATCTTTGACTGTCTGCATTGATTTTGCCTTATCCTCTGGCACTTGCGAACTGCTTCTGCTTCAGGTACCGCACGGCAAGAAAGACTGAAGAAAATGGCGTTGGATGCATTATATATACCCCTGGTGCACTGACGTCAGGGAAGAAGTGACAGCAACTGACGCCGGACCAAGACTTTGGAATTCCGGCCGACTGCAGGACCATCTGACGACAGGATAACCCAAGTATGAAGGCTAACACGATGAACACCAGAGAAAATATGGCTGGAAATGTGATAATCATTTAACGCAAACTGGAAGAGCAGTCACTGCAAAAATTAGGTGTCAGCAAAGAAGTTGTTTAGTTGAGGTGTCATCTCCAATAGTTTTATTTGTTAAATGAGTAAATGGGTTTTTAAGACCCTTTTCAGTTACAACACAGTCTGCTATAGCATGTATAAATGCAACAACATATATGACTATCAATCTAGATTAATACAAAATGCAAACTGTAATGTAGCTACTCAACCAGCATGTTTTTGGGAGGTGGCAGGAAACTGGAGTACCTAGAGAAAACCAATGCAGGCCTAGCAATATGTAAAATTCATGCTGACAGTGACCAGCGGTCTGGATTGAACACAGAGTCAGAAACCTTAACTGCGGACATACAGTGGGTACCCTCCCACTGTCATAATCCTAAAAAATGGTAATGCAATACTGGACGACTTGCTCCAAAAGACCCCTTAAAGAAAGATCAATAGTATGCAGTTATTAATACAGACAACTAATTGACAATGGCCTACTAATCTACTGAAACAATATCTACTTTTATAAAATGTTACACATGCAATTAAATTATACACAAAATGCTTTCACTTGAACATACTAGCAATGCAACTATATTATGTTCACAAATGTGCAGGTTTGTAAGAATTAAAAGCTTACCCCCAGTCCCAAAATATAAAACATCAGTATGACTGGGAATATATGCAATGATTTAAGGAGAGTCCAAAAAGTTTACAGTATTCAGCATAAATGAATAAGCTACTATTGTATGCAATTCAAGTCTCGTCCATCAGTGTGACATGCATTAATCTGGCTCAGACTGCAGGTTAGATTCCAAAAGACTTGCTCTCAATGTAAATTACTTACTCCGTTGTAAGCCTTCCCCAATTCCAAAAGACTTGCTCTCAGTATAAGTGACTTACTCAGTGTAAGGCCTCTCTAGAAAGCAGGTTTACTGAGGGACCAGATGGTTCCAAAAAATCTGCTCTTGGGGTAAGTCACTTTATTTATTTATTGCATTTGTTTACCGGGAAAGTCCACTGGCCTAAAAGAGCCCATTTTCAGTGGAGGCCCGGGTAGAAAAGCTCCAACAAGAACATAGATACAGAAAAAAATATATAAACATCAATTGGCGCAGAAGTAGAAACAGTGTTACAGATAGTAAATACAGTAACATATACAGAATATATACATAAAAGCAGGAATCTAGTTTGTTTGATTACAGTAATATATACAGAAAATATACATTAAAGCAGAATTCAATGAATTCAATCAGAGAGGTATAAACAGAGATATATTAATCAGTATTACTGTACCAGTATTAACAAGTGAGGACAAAAATAAAAAATAAATATGGAGAAAATATCAGTCACTAGTAGAAAAAGACATAGGAGTTTAGTAATCGTATAAGGAGAGTGAAGAGGTTAGGTTATAGAGCAGGAACATAGCCAGGAAGAGTTGAGATGATTTTTCAGTATTTGTTTATATTTATATATACTTATACTGAGAGGAACTAGACCAGTTTTTTTCTCGAGCCCTAGACCTGCAGTCCATCGCAGAAACCTTTGTGCATGCAGATTCTGTTACACTGCCCATTTCAACATATGGTATTACACAATTCCCATATAAAACATTAGTCAAAAAAGTAAACACAAATTGACAGCAGACATGCTGACTATCAACACTGTCCAACTAGTTCTCTTTCTACCATTTAAAATACATCTGCTTATTATCCAATGGTTATCGCTTTCAAGCAGTCACAGGAGTAGCCTTTATTTTTGTTCCAAACATTCCCTGGATGCATATTTAGAATCTAAACCTGAAATGAAAAAGTACAGTATAAACTTATCATAAATGTTCGAATGTATTCACTGTTGCAGTCATCACACTTGGGTTATCTGCCTGCAGGCAGCCCTCAGTTGGCCCAAATACCAGATACTTAGTATTTCTGCGTCGGTTGCTGTTGCTCCAGGACTGACGTCAGGTCGTCAGGGGTATAAAAACAGACAGCTGACACCATTGCATCAGTTTTTCTTGCCCCAAATGTCAGGAGCCCCCCCAAATACGGAGCTAAGCTATGGTGGGAAAAACACCACCAGTAAAAAGTGAATACCAATAGCCCTGTAAGGGGAGAGTAACAGACGGAGAGGGAGAGAGAGAGACAAGGGGGCTGGAGGGTGGGAAACCAGGACTGCAACAGTGAATACACTCAAACATCTACATTTACGGCACATGTACACAACTGTACTATGTTCTTCGTGTTTCACTGTTGCAGTCATCACACTTGGGTTGATTCCCAAAGCTGAAGAAAGGGTGGAGGCAGTCCAGAAGAGTTGGGGCTGGCTACTACGCCCTGCAGGACTGCTGTTGCAAAACTCGCCCTGGATATGGAAAAGATAGGCAGGTGGTAATGCTTGGTGAAGGTGTATACAGAATTCCAGGTAGCAGCTTCCAGAATGTCCCTGGTAGGGACTCCCCTGAGGAATGCTGTAGAGGTAGAAGTTGCCCTAGTGGAATATATGACCCCCTGAGGGGTTGGTTTCCCATGGAGTTTGTAGCAGAAAGGGATACAGTGTGCTATCCATTTGAAAACTGTTTTGAAAAGGCCTTGCCCTCTACCCCTGGTGCAAAACTGACTAGTAACTGGTCAGATTTCCTGAAGGGCTTAGTCCTATCAAGGTAGAATCTGAGTTGTCTGTGCACATTCAAGGAGTGCAGGATCCTTTCCCCTTTATTTTGAGGGATTACAGAAGGTTGGAAAATGGATAGATTGGTTGAGAGCCACATTGGATACCACTTTAGGCATAAAGGAAGGGTTAGTCCTGATGGAGACCCTGTCAGCATGAAAAATAATGAAGGGTTCCACAGCCATAAGTGCTTGTAGCTCAGCCACTCTTCTAGCTGATATGTCAAGGCTGTTTTCCAAGAGAGGAATTTTAAGTCTGCTGATGCTGCAGGCTCAAAGGGCGGTAAGTATGAGCTTTTCAGTAGAAAGTTAAGGTCCCAAGCAGGGCTGGGTGCTCTCCTTGGTGGCGGTTGTTTGCCCCCCTCAGGAACTGTCTGATGAGAGGGTGAGAGAAGAGAGGTGGCTCAGTGTTGTAATGAGCTGAGATGGCAGAGGCATGGATCTTAATGGTGGAGAAAGACAGGCCTCTGTGGAGTAGATCTACTAGGTAATCCAGGATTAGAGGTAAGGAGGGTAGTGCTGTGTCCTCTCCTTTAGACTGAATCCAGGAACAATACCTTTTCCACTTATCAGCATAGGATTTCCTTGTACTGGGTCTTCTGGCTTCAAGAATGATGCCCAGCACCTGCTTGCTTAGGATGGTCACTGGGGGAGAATTCAAGGAATAAGCCAGGCTGCAAGATTCAGGGTTTGCAGTTGCGGATGCAAGATCAGCCCCCCCCCCCCTGCTGAGTGAGGAGAGTTGGAATCTGGGGTAGGTGTCAGGGTGGCACCGGTGACAGGCTGCACAGTAGTGGGTACCAATGCTGGTGTGGCCAGTCCAGGGCAATCAGTACTGACCTTGGTCTGTCCTGTCTTATCTTGAGTAATATTATTGAGAGAAGAGGCAGAGGGGGCAATGCATAGATGGAGAGGTTTTCCCACTGCAAGGATAGGGCATTCACTTTCCAGGCTCTGCTGTGAGGTGTCGTGGTACAGAATTTGCTGAGATGGTGACTGCAGGGGAAGGCAAATAAGTCCACCTCTGGGATCCCCCATTTCTGGATTAGAAGACTGATGCTGCTGGGTTCTAATTGCCACTCATGTGGGTCTAGGAGACTTCTGCTTAAGTAGTCTGCCAGAGAGTTTTGTCTTCCTGGCAGGAATTGAGCTTGCAGATGAATATGCATGTCCAAGCACGTGTTCCACAGACCCGTGGCTAGCCTGCAGAGTGGATAAGAGTGGGTTCCTCCCTGCTTGCTGATGTACCACAAAAAGTACAGTTTTGTACCTACCATAAATGTAGATGTTCGAGTGCTAATACAGCTGCAGTCATAACAGATGGGTTCTCCTGCCGTCAGGCGGGTCCTCGGTCGGCCGAATTCCAAAGTCTAGGTCCGGCGTCGGTTGTCATCACTTCTTCCCTGACGTCAGTGCGACAGGGGTACAAAAGAACCAGCCAACACCATTTTCTTCAGTTTCTCTTGCCCCAGATGTCAGGTGCCCCCAGAAGGAAGGCAATACATAAAATTATGTAATAATGCAATGCAATATAATCAAAAACCAGTAGTTGCAAGCAAATACACCATAAAAAGAAGGCCCCTAGAGGGGAAGGAGGGAGGGAAACCTGGACTGCAGCTGTATTAGCATTCGAACATCTACATTTATGGTAGGTACAAAACTGTACTATGTTCATCGTGCATACAGCTGCAGATAACAGATGGGTAGAATCCCAAAGCTAAGAAAGGGGTGGTAGGCACTAGGTGGAGCTAGGAGGAGCCAAAATGCCCTGCAAGACTGCAGTGGCAAAGCCTGCTCTAAATTTGGAGTATAATGGTAGGTTGTAGTGCTTGGAGAAGGTATGTACAGAACTCCAAGTGGCTGCTTCTAAAATATCCTTGGTAGGAACTCCTCTGAGGAAGGCTGCAGAGGTGGCTGTGGCCCTGGTAGAATGAGTTCGAATGCCTGTAGGTACAGTTTTGCCATGAAAGGAATAGCAAAAGCATATGCAGTGGGCTATCCATTTTGAGATTGTCTGTTTGGATATTGACTTTACTTGAGTTCCTACCGCATAGGCCACAAAAAGCTGTTCTGATTTTCTGAAAGGTTTTGTTCTGTCCAGATAATAACGCAGTTGTCTGTGGATGTCCAAGGAATACAGTAATCTCTCCCCTTTGTTTTGAGGATTAGGATAAAAAGTAGGTAAATGTACGGCCTGATTTAAAGCTACCCTGGATACCACTTTAGGCATAAAGGACGGGTTGGTACGTAATGAAACTCTGTCCTGATGGAAGATGATAAAAGGCTGGACAGCCATAAGAGCCTGTAGTTCTGAAACTCTACCAGCTGAAGTGATAGCCAGAAGGAAAGCTGTTTTCCAGGATAAATATTGTAAATCTGATGAGGCAGCTGGCTCAAAAGGAGGCAAAGTCAGTTTTTCCAGAATGAAATTAAGATCCCAAGCAGGTATTGGTTGTTTTCTTGGAGGTCTTAAATTCTTAGCCCCTCTGAAGAACTGTCTTAATAGAGGGTGAGAGAATAAAGGTGGATCAGTGTTGTATTCTGCAGAAATGGCCGAGGCATGGATTTTGATGGAGGAGAACGAAAGTCCACTGCTTAACACTTCAGCCAAATATTGTAGTATTTGAGGTAAATTCAGTTTTCCCGGGTACTGGCCCTTTTTCTCATTCCAAACACAAAAACGTTTCCATTTTGCAGAGTAAGCTTTTCTAGTTGATGGCCTTCTGGCCTCCAAAATGACATCCTGCACCTCCTTGGAGAGCAGGGCCTGCTGCGATGCTAAGGAATCTTCCATGCGGCTAGACTGAGTGTTTTCAGCTGACTGTGAAGAGTTTTGAAGCTGTGCCGAGTCAGAAGAAGAGGCATTAGAGGCAGGGTCCATGGTGGGGAATGCGTCAGGCTCCTCAGGAGTGGGTACCAGTGTTGCCTTGGCCAGTCCGGAGCAATGAGGATCATCTTTGGTCTGTCTGCTCTGGTCTTCAATAGGACTTTGGGCAGCAGAGGAAGAGGTGGGAAGGCATAAACTGTCATTGATGTCCAACTGAAAGAGAGCGTCCACTCTCCAGGCCTTTGGATGGAAGATCCTTGAGCAGAATTTTGTTAATTGATGATTTTTGTGAGAGGCAAAGAGATCTATGTCTGGCCTTCCCCATTCTTGGATTATTTCTGTAAAAACTTTTGGATGCAACTTCCATTCGTGTGGATCTGTCATATTCCTGCTTAGGTTGTCTGCCAGCGTGTTTTCCTTGCCTGGCAAGTACTGTGCTTGTAGTTCCATTTGTAAGTCCATGGCCATGTTCCAAAGTGACATGGCCAGTCTATAGGGATAAGAATGTGTTCCTCCCTGCTTGTTTATGTACCACATAACTGTGGTGTTGTCTGTTCTTATCAATAGCTGACCTGGTTGTAGAAGGTCCTTGAAAGCTATAATAGCATTTATTATTGCTAGCATTTCTTTTTGATTGATGTGAAGGTGCTTTTCTTTTTGGGTCCATTTGCCCTGAATGCACCGGTCTGTCATGTGCACCCCCCAGGCATAGTCCGAGGCGTCTGTTGTGATGACTTGATTTGCTTGAGGCTTGCTGAATGGAAGACCTGTGTTCGTTTGGCATGCTTGAGCCCACCACAGAAATTCCTTTTGCAGGCATGGAATTAATGGTATTATTGTTTCCAAACTGTGGCTGTGTTGAGACCATATGTTTTTTAGGTACCATTGTAGTTTTCTCATATGCAGCTTTGCACATGGGATTAAGTAAGATGCAAGATGCCATGAATCCCAGAGCCTGCAGGATTTTCCTTGCAGTCAGCCTGGTGCAATTTGCCAGTGTTCTGAAATATTGAATTAATTGCCCCTGCTTCTCTGGCATGAGGTAGGCCATCTGGGTGTTTGTGTCCAAATTGGCACCCAGGAAATTTATCTTCCGAGAGGGCATTAGTCTTGATTTCTCTTTGTTGACTGTGTATCCTAGAGAGTTTAATAATATTATTACATAAGCCAGATGTTTCAGAAGAATGTGCTTGCTGTCCGCTTGGATCAGGCAGTCGTCCAGATAAGGGTATATTTGTATCCCTTGAAGTCTGCAGTAGGCAATTACTGATGCCAGGCATTTCATGAATACTCTGGGCGCAGTAGATAAACCAAAGGGCAATGCAGAGAATTGATAATGGGTTGAACCTGCAAGAAATCTGAGGTATCTTCTGCAATTCTGTCTGATTGGGACATGCAGGTATGCCTCCTTGAGGTCCAATGTTACCAGCCAAGACTCCTTGCCCAGCATGGGAAGAAGTTGCTGTAGAGTGAGCATCTTGAATTTTGGTACAGTAGGAATGTGTTTAGGATGGAAAGATCCAAAATCGGTCTCCAATCTTTTCCCTTCCTTGGCACCAGAAATAGCCTGGAATAAAACCTTGACCTTGTTCGTGTGTAGGTACCTCTTGAATAGCTTTCATGTTTATAAGACCTGAAATTTGCTTTTGTGCCTCTGCCCTTTGATTGTGTGGCAGGTTTGGCATGCCTTTCATTTTTGGAAGGGTATGGAAATGGAATTTGTAGCCTCTGTTTATAATGTCCAGGATCCATTTGTCCTTTGTGACAATATGCCAATTTTTTGAGAATAGTGCCAGCTTTCCTCCGAAGGGGGCTGCCATTTGAGACATGGTTGGCATGCAAAGGGAAAGTCATTGGTTTTGCTTTCTGAAGGATTGCGAGTTGTCCTCACCACCTCTTTGTGTAGGAGCTTGCCATTGTCTGCCTCTGTACGAGCCTTGTGTTTGTCCTCTGCCCCTCGGGCGCCTGTATCTGCCTCTTTGGGGTCTGTCTGTGGCAGGAAAGGACCAGTTTTTGGAAGGCCAATTTCTACTAAAACGTGGGGGTTGGACCTGCAGAAATTCTTTCACAGTTTGCATTGATTTAGCCTTTTCCTCCATTTTCCGTAATACTTCCTCAGCATTTGCCCCAAATAGTACATCCTTTTGAAGAGAGGCGTCTAGTAATTTAGCTTTGACATGATCAGGCAAGGCTTGTTCCTTGAGCCAGGCATGCCTACGTATGACTGAGCCTGTAACAGCAGCTCTACATGAGGCCTCTAGAGCATCAAAACCACATTGTAAGGTATGTTTACCCACTTGTTCTACACTATGCATCAAATCCTGTAACTCCTTCATGTCTGGTTGTTCAGGTTGTGACATTTTACTTTTCAATTGAGATAACAGAAACTGTTGGTATTTTAGCATATGAAACTGACAATTTAAGGCCCTCATGGATAAGGTAGCAGAGGTATATACCTTTTTTCCCCACCTTTCTAAGGATCTGGAATCTCTCTCGGAAGGCAATGGGTTTTTGGCAATGGAGGCCTTAACTCCCTTGGGCCCCTGTGAGATGGTTTCTAGGTCAGCAGCATGGCTTTTGTATAGAAATTGGTGCGAGTCAGGAACCCTGTAGTACCTGTCAGGCTTAACTGGAGCCGGAGGAAGAGAATCCGGGTTAAGGCAGGCCTCTGAGTAAACATCATCTAGGATGTCCAGGACAGGAGGTATAGCCAGAGGCCTGTGCTGGTGTAACAAAAGAAATTCCCTAAGCCTTTTCTTGGAATCTGAATAATCCTGGCCTTCCCAGTGGAAGTTTTCCCTTAAGGTATGCAGAGTTTCACCAAATGAGTAATCCTCAGGGGGGGATACAGAAGGGATAGATTCCTCTGCATCAGAGTCTTCAAAAGGGGAGTAAGACTGTTCCTGATAATCAGAGTGCTCTGAAATAATGGAGCCCTGATCAGAGGAGGGGGAATCTTCCTTCACTCTGGGTCTTTTGTCCAGAGGTGGCTGAGAACCTCTGATTAGAGTAATTAAATCCTCAGCCATTTTAAGCATCTGTTTCTTAGGCATGGGGCCTGGAGATGGGCCCTGTGTAGCTGGTCTCTTAGGGTGCATGGTAGCTCTAGACTTGGTGAAAGCCTTGATGGAGAAAGAAGAGGAAGGTCTGAAGACACCTTGAGTGGAGGTGGACCTGTCCACATTCTGTGTTTCAACACCAAGCGTGGCTTCGGTATCTGTAGTCAGGGTGTGGGCCGAGGAGCCTGCGACCTCGACCTAGGGTACAGGAGACACCGCCAAAGATGTGTCGTCGGTAATCAGGGGCTGCGTAGGCACCTCGCTGAGAACCGGACCACGTGTAGTCGGCTTAGGCGTGGTGTCGGTACAGGCCGCGGACCTAGAGTGTCGGTCCTTGTCTTTGCGTTTTTTAGACAAAACCAGAGTCAGAGTATCCGACGACATAGTATAGTTAAATGCTTTCCCAAAAAAATGCTGGGCGAACTCCGCCCGACGCTTAATAGTGCGTTTGTTGAATGTAGCACAAAAGCGACAGACCGAGACGTCGTGGTCTGGGCCTAAACAAGGTATACAGAGGGAATGGAAATCCTTATGCGGTATTTGCTTCCCACAAGAAATACAATTATTAACTTTGTCTGACATCGGTCTGAGGCAAGAAAAGTTTCAACGGGTACTTAGCTTTTAAGAAGACTTCGGTTCCAAATTTTTCGTAATCTCAGGAGCTGGCCGACCGGCACTTGCGAACTGCTTCTGCTTCGGGCACTGCGCAGCAAGAAAGACTGAAGAAAACGGCGTCGGCTGGTTCTTTTGTACCCCTGTCGCACTGACGTCAGGGAAGAAACTACAACAACCGACGCCGAACCTAGACTTTGGAATTCGGCCGACCGAGGACCCACCTGACGGCAGGAGAACCCATCTGTTATGACTGCAGCTGTATGCACGATGAACATCTATGGTGTTGTCTGTTTTTATTAGCAGGGGTCCTGGTGAATAGGGATCTGAAAGCTGTCAGACCGTGCTGAACAGCTAGCATCTCTTTTTGGCTGATGTGCAGATGAATTTGACTTGGGCTCCAGTGGCCTTGAATGTACGAGTTGTCCAGGTGTACCCCCCCAGGCATAGTCTGATGCATCTGTGGTTAGGGTCTAGGCGGTGTGGGGTTGAGTAAAGGGAAGTCCCTTGTTGTGGTTGCATGATGCTGCCCAGCAAAGAAACTCTGTCAGACAAGGTTTGATAGGTATGACAGTTTCCAGGTCCTGAGAATGTTGGCACCAAATACTTTTTAAGTACCACTGAAGTTTCCTCATATGCAGGCTGGCACATGGAATTTGTAGAATGCAAGAGGCCATGAACCCTAGGGCCTGCAGGATTTTCATTGCAGATAGCTGAGTTCTGGTGGCCATTTGAGTGAAGTAGCCTGTCAGATAGGCTTGTATTTCTGGAGTAAGGAATGCCATCTGAGATACTATGTCCAAGCTTGCTTCCAGGAATACAATCTTTGATTGGGGACTAGTTTTGGTTTCTTTTCATTGATGGTGTACCCCAGGGAGGTTAGAAAGTTCTTTACAAATCTCAGGTGCTACAACAGCTTTTCCTGACTGTCTGCCTGAATCAGGAAATCGTCCAAGTACGGGTAAATTTGAATTTTTCTCTGTCTGCAATAGGCAATGGCTGGAGCCAAGCATTTTATGAATACTCTGGGAGCAGTGGATAAGCCAAAGGGAAGTGCAGAGAACTGAAATGTAGACATTTCCTGCATGAGTCCCTGACAGGGATGTGCAGATAGGCTCCTTTTAGGACTAGGGTGGCTAACCAGGCATCTTTGGACAGCATAGGAAGAAGCTGCTGAAGGGTGAGCATTTTGAATTTCGGTACCACCAGGAAGGTGTTTAGAATAGAAAGATCTAGGATTGGGCGCCAAGTGCCCTCTTTTCTGGGTACCTGGAAAGGTCTGGAATAAAATCCTTGACCTATCTGTTCTGCAGAAACAGGTTGAATTGCCCTTATGGACAGCAGGGAATGAACTTGGTTTTGTGCCTCTGTCCACTGGTTTGGAGGAAGGTCTGGGAACCCTTTGGGGGTTGGCAGTGAGTGGAAGCAACATTTGTAACCCTGGGATACAATGTTGAGGACCCACTGGTCTTTGGTGACGGAGTTCCAGTTTTTTGCATGATGGGCACATTTTCCTCCTAGGGGCATGATCAGTTGGGCAGAGGTGACGAGTGGAGTTGAGAAGTCATTGTGAATTCTTTCTGTAAGGGGGTGGCTTAGCACTCCCTGTTTTTGAAGTGGAGTGCTAATTGTTTAGATTTCTGCATACCCTGAGACTGTAGTCTGGGGGGAGGGGTGTTTCCCCTGTGTCTAGTTTGAGATGGCCTTCAGGGGGCTGGAAAGGACCAATGTTTCAAGGGGCAATGCCTACTGAATCGAGGAGGCTGCACTTGCAAAAAATCTTTGTCTGCATAGATTTAGCTTTTTCTTCCATTTTTTTAGATCCTCTTCTGCTTTGGTGCCAGATTGTCCTTGTTCAAAGGCGCATCTAGTAATTTTGATTTGACATGGTCTGGTAAGGTCTGCTCCTTAAGCAAAGCATGCCCTCTCAGTACAGAACCAGTGACTGCTGCCCTGCAAGATACTTCTAGGGCGTCAAAGCCACATTACAAAGTATGCTTGCTGACTTGGCTTGTAGAATACATAAGCTTTTGTAATTCTTTATTTTCTGTACAGTCTGTAAAGGTAGACAGTTTTCCATAATATGTTGCTGGTACTTCAGCATGTGAAACTGGCAATTCAATACCCTAATGGTGAGAGTTGCAGAGGTGTATACTTTTTTACCTCATCTGTCTAAAGCTCGGGAATCCCTGTCGGAAGGGGTGGGATTTTTAGCTGTAGTTGCTTTTATACCTTTAGGCCCCTGGGAAATGACCTCTGGGTCAGCAGTAGGATTTTTGAAAATAAATTTGAGAGAGTCAGGGACTCTGTAGTACCTGCCTGGTTTCCTTGGAGCAGGGGGATAAAGTATCAGGACTTCGACTGGATTCCATAAAGACATCATCCACAACATCCAGAACTGGAGGTATTGCTAAAGGTCTATGTTGTGGCAAATCAAAAAATTCTCTGAGTCGCTTTTTAGACTGAGGATAGTCTTGGCATTCCCAGTAGAAATGTTCTCCTAAAGTATGTAGGGTTTCACCAAAAAGAAAAATCCTCTGGAGGGGAAGCACAGGGAATGGATTTCTCTGCATGTTAATCCTCATCAGCAGATAAAGGCATGACTGCATATTCAAAAACCTCAGAGTCGTCGGACTCTTGATCTGTTAAAACTGCTGGGGACAGATCTCTTTTTTTCTCTTAGCAGGGGAAGGCTGACTTCCCCTAATCAGCATAATCAGGTCTTCTGCCATTTTAAGCATTTGATGTTGTGGTAAGGAAGCAGGTGCTTGAGTTTGGGTAATTTTTTTAGATGTAGCTCATATTCTTGGCCTTAGAAACTTGGCAGTTTTAGACCGAACTGAAGACGTGAAAGAAGCTGTCGGTTTGTGTCGAATATATCGGTAGTGCGAAGAACTTCCTCAGAAGCTGGTGCCTGCACAGCGGCTCTGGACCCATCCAAGGTAGAGACATAGTCAAAGAAGAGTCTCGTGGCATACCAGACTCTGAATGGGTCTCGGTAGCGGCCTGCGAATGAATCGAAGCGGGCATCAGGGGCTGCAAAAGCACCTCACTGAGTACCGGCGAACTGGCAACTAGCTTAACGGAAGCATCATCTGCAGTTTTGGACCTGTGCAGTCTGTCTCTTTCTTTGTTACTTTTTTTCAGAAGATCGGTAGTTGGATGGCTTACCGAAGCCATTTCAGAAGACTGAGATAGAGAGCGAAAGTATTTAGTGACAATAAGGGCCAGATGACTAATAGTTCGGGTGTTGAACAAAGCACAAAACTGACAGCGAGGTATGTCGTGGTCTAGGCCTAAACAAGTGATGCAGTAAGAATGGAAATCTTGGTGTGGTATTTGCTTTCCACAGGCAAAACAATTGTTAACTTTTTCTGACATCGGTTAGAGCAAGAAAAAAGGATCCCCCAACAGGGTACTTAGCTTTAGAAGACTTCAGGATGATTCAATTCGGAAACAAAAACTCAGGTAGCGGCCGACCGGCACTCGTGCGAACTGCTTCTTTTTCGGGCTCCTCGGCAAGAAAGACTGATGTAATGGTGTCAGCTGCCTGTTTTATACCCCTGACGACCTGACGTCAGTCCTGGAGCGACAGCAACCAACACAGAAATACTAAGTATTCGGGTCGACTAAAGGCTACCTGTAGGCAGATAACCCAAGTGTGATGACTGCAACAGTGAAACACGAAGAACATCTGCATATACTGGATTTAAACAAGAGATGTCCTGCACAGCAGAACAAAAAAAGGGCAATAACATCAGAGATGACACATGTAACCTACACCAGTTTCACACGGTTCAGTAGGTAAGCATGCATATCAATACATCACTCAGCACAGGTGTACATGGGTGGGCACAACTTTATGTACCTGAAAGTACTAATGGAGAGATATAATGCAAGAAAAAAAGAGAGTGAAGCCAGTAGATTTACACAACTAATGGTAATGCCCCCTCAGGGGAAAAAATAGCCATTTGTGTCTGTTAATTAGAGAAAGCTGAACTTAAACCAGCATGTTTACAAAATTAAACATTAAGATTCTCTGAAAAAATAATTTGCTTTAGCAAAACTTGCACCCTCATTTGAACAGTCTGTTTTACTGGAGCTAATTAAGATGTACTCCAACAGCATAACAAAACTTGTTCTCATAATAAAATGAAGCCAAACTGGTCAGGCAGATTTACGTAGCAGTAATGAAATAGAAAAATGAGAGCCTGATGCACAATATTTGTAAAAGTAGAAAATACAAGTGACTGGATCAGTACTCCTCTACCAAAATTAAATTATATACATGCACAAATACATACATGTACTGGCACCTTCCTTACAAACAGTTCATACCAAATAGTCACTAAACTAAAAACATACTAAGTTTGCAATTCAGCACACATGGTATTAAAACAAAACCAGCACTGATGTGAACAATGTTAAAGTTATTCTAGGACTGGTTTAGTGTGACAACTGTAAATTTCATAAAACCATGTCGACAACAGCAACACCAGGAACATTTTTTCCATACAGGGTTGCTATTGTGTCAACAATATACTTTCATACTGACCACTTACAATCTCCTCAGGTATAATGCAGGAAGCAATCAAACTGGCTATCAGTGTGGGGGAAAAGAAGGGTTCTAGAGATCCCTAAAATGTAGTTCAGAACTTTCTTCATTCAGTCATTTCTAATAAGACAAGTCAAAACTGTGAATCCACACTGTTTCAGACACAGAAGCTCCCTAGGCAACTTTAGAAGGGCCATTTGGCTTGGCAGAAGTGTCTCATCAACAAATTATACCGTTAATTATCACTGCACAGCTCAATGACCGATTACGTTATCTGAGAAATCAGTTTTTAGCACGTAAAATATTTCAATCAAAATGAGATCACACAAAGTTGGTATTTGTATTTGTGATGAGACAAATCAAGCAAAGTGCCACATATGCACTTTTAACTAGCAACTTGCACAATCAGTCCTGCCTTTCCCCTTTTCCAAACCAGTCTCATTCATAGAAAGAAGCAGGATGCGAGTTTCACTGTCAGACAAACTGTACTTGAAGGGCACAAACAGAGTTATAATACCACAGGCACGATTAAAGAGTGGACAGAATCTTATGATTATGTCCATCATACTGAAGTGACCACACTAGCATGCTTTGTGAGGGAGGGTTTCAGCTGACAGGGAGGAAAGCAGTCAGGAAAGCATGGTGGTGGTCATTCCACAGACCACAATGGTGGCTAGGATGCTGCACAAATCTACCACTTCCCCCAAAAGCAGATATGCAGCGATCTGGGAGGAATATCTTTGGCTAAGAACTCAATGACAAACTTAATGGCAGCAGAAGGAATCCCAGCAGGTAACCTCTATCAGACAGGCAAAAAAAAAAAATACACAAAAGGACGCATTTTACATCCTCCAGCCTGGTTTTCTCTGCAATCGTACACCATACCTACAAAGGAGGTCCTCCACAGAGCACCCCTGAAGACTAATCACTTGTTAGTCTGACAATGGCCAGCACAAGGTCAGCTGGCTCTTAACATGACAATATTGTGGGGCTCCATGGTCACAGGTCAGGGAAGACGGGGACTGTTAAGCAGAATCACCATTGGGACAGTTTCCTGATGGTCAAATGTCCTCAAAGTACTGATTTTGTAGCCAAATGTTTTATGCTCACAAGTCAGTAGTTTCAGCCACAAATTACATGAAATGCGCAGATGAGGGTTATGACATCAAAAGGGTGCAAGGAGTCTACCTGCCTTCTATCAAAGGTACTGAACATCACCTCACTCCTGACATAGCTAAAAAGACAGCAGTTAAGAATGCAGCATGGTGCAGATTCATGGGTATATTTAATCAGGATGGACAGCTAGTTTAGTCACTGCTGAGAAATGGGTGCAGTGTGGCTTGATCTTAGAAGGACTTTGACACTGCATTAACAAGATGCTCATTAAAAAGACCACCATAAGAGTAGAAGCACATCACTGATCAGGTCAGTAACAGTGAGTCTGCCATCTTGGCTACTGCAGGGCTCAGTACTATGAAACTGCTCTTGTAGCAGGCACTGTTACAGAGTGTCACCCATTAAGGGAAAATGTGCTGCTGAAATTCGAATGAGAAATAGTCACTGAGCAGCAAACTTAAAATAATGAATCTGTAGATAAGAATAGCACATATACCTAGCTAGCCCTAATTCAACATGGATCTTTGTTATGGTCTACAACTGCATGCTGCAAGCCCAGAGGTTGCAGACTGTGCACTGCCATTATGACCGGCATACCCATTGGCGTAAAATATTTTCTCCAAGCATCAGCCAGAGCATAAACTAAGTATTTTAAGCCTGCATCTTGTGGAATTCCTAAGGAAGTTAACATTATATGAGCAGCCTGAGCAAAATTTGTGCCAGGGGACTCCTTGCAGTCCCAAGGTAAATACAAACCTCTGTCCTGGGTTACGTCTCTCTTAATGCTGCAGACAGGGCATCCCTCTGCATAATAGAGATGTTTCAGTTAGCAGATATAAGAGAGAGAAAGAAACTTACTGACAGGCATGGGATTAAGCAGTTGATGTTGATTCACCCACCCCAGGGTGAAAGAGCCGACTGGAATCCCACCAAATGGATTGCCAACAGGCAGCTGACTTATGTGCTACATCTCTAATGTTCCAAGGACTGTGGTGGCCCTATACTTTACAAGGAACATGCAGATGTGCACATCCACATGGCTGTGATGTAGCAAACACCATACCTGCAAGCTAGAAAAAAATGAAGTTATGAAGTATGGCCTAATATGAAATCCATGCCATCTCAGATGATGGCCTGCCTACAGTTGACCAACATTAGCAAAAACTCCCACAAAATATAAATGTATTTCGTATACATAAAAGTGAAGGCATGTGGACCGGCTTTGGTGCAATCATGCTTCCATCAGTACAAAAGTATACTACGGGTCTTCCCTTGTGTTTAAAGAAAATAAGTGTATATATAGTGGAAAGTTTTGCTGGCATTTGTTTGGTGACTTTGTTGGAATACACCATTCAATTTGTTCCACAAGCTGACACTGTGTGCTTCACCTTCTTTAACTTCTGCCTGCACTTGACTCCGCCCCCACTGCTAGCCAGTTTAGAAACAACAAAGTAGTGTCATTCAATGACTCCACCGGCAGCACACTGCTCTTTGGTGCTGGAAGATCAGAATGCTGTGGGTTCTACTCCCACCCCAAATGACTGGTTTACTTTTTCCATTACTGACAGTACAGTGCAGCAATAGAGGGTGCTACACTTCTCAGTGTACCATCCTTCAGATGACATGTTAAAACCAAGGCAGTGTCAGGGTTAATGGCAGCCTAGCTGGAATTAAAAGATCCCATGGCACTTAAAAAGAGTAGGGGAATTTCCATGTTCCCTTGATCAAATGTCCCCTACTCAGTACGACCACCTCAGGTCTCTCCCCTGAAAAAAGAGGCCACCAGTCTAGTGGGACTTGACTGAGAAATAAAGGATAAATAAATCAAATAAATTAAAACATTTTATCCTCTGACAGAGTGAAAACTACCTGCACAAGACAGATGCAAGGTTTTACAACTTAAGATGGAAACTACAGTCAAGGCTGTTAAGAGAGAAATAAATTAAGATGTGCCCACAAAGTCTAAAGACTGCTTTATATACAACACTTACATACAAGATTTGAAGTTACAGTAGCCTGCCTATGAAGAGGTATAATGAACAACAAATAGTTTAAAGGTGATGAAAGCACCCTTAAGAAAAATGAGTTTATCTGGAACCTTTATTTCTATAGAAGGTACTCTGAACCCAAACTTGCTGGTTTAATGAAAAGTGACTCCTCCCCATCCAAGTATTTCTGAAAAGGTACAGGACTGACAGCCCCAGCAATAAACACTTAGAATAAATGTGCAACTCTGAGCTATAACAAAAGCAGGCCCAGTGGGATAGGAATGAGATAAGTTTATCACAATGACAAAAAAAAAATACGTATTCTCTTTAGTAAATGTAGCAAACCTATTTCAGAACAGCAATGGGCAGTCGACAGAGGCAGCTACATTACTTGCAAATGGAGAGTTCTAGTCATCAAAAGCTCATTTAGTAGGAGAGCAGAGCCCACTGCAAACCACACTGAAAAGAAAGGGAAGCAAAGGTCTCCCGGAAGTAAAAGTAGCTTGGGCAAGGCCTGGACTGCTGTTGAGAAGACACAGACAACACTTACTTGATACAGTACACAGAGCTGTACTAGCCTGCAACTAATGCATGCAAACTACTCCTCAGATATAATGAACTTCCAGCACACTCGGTGCTTGGCCTTTGTTGAAAAGGCAAGGCCTGAGATCATTATGTTATAGATTAAGAGGACAATCTTCTGTACTAACTTCATTATACTTTGAAGATCAGGGTGTCCAGCTTCCAAAAGCCCAAGGAGAAAAGCTCCAGTACAAACAAAACACAGACAAGGAAAATAACATTTATATCAACATAGTACCTTCCAGTAATTATACGCGCTCTCACACACACACACATTATTTTATATATACATATACACATACATACACATATACATATATATATATATATATATATATATATATATATATATATATATATATATATAAAAGCCTCGGTGGTGTTGCCTCACAGCAAGAGGTTCTCCTGTTCGATTCTCGGCTGCAGTGCCTTCTGTGTGGAGTCTGCACGTCCTCCACATGGTCGAGTGGACTTCGAAAGACATGCGCGAATGGGCGTGCCTTCGCTGAAGGCTGGGCGTCGGGCTGGCAACTCGGCACCATAAAAATCTACTTCCAATCTTTAGCGGACCGGAGTTCCGCTGTGGCGACCACAGGGAAAAGCGAAAAGACTTGAGAGATATATATATATATATATATATATATATATATATATATATATATATATATATATATATATATATATATATATATAGATATAGATATATATAGGTTTACCTTTACATGTGCGTATTGCACAAGGGCGAAATGCAATTTTCCGAAAGGCAGTTTGCATATGCTGAACGGGAAAAGGTTTGAATGTGCAATGAGCGAATGCACAGTGAGATTTGCTCATTGCACATTCGACATTCTGGGGCAGATTGCACTATAGTGGGTATAGGGAAATGGTTCCTTTCCCCACTGTAGTGCGAGCTCAGAGTTAGAATAATAAAGTAGGGGGGCTTGCCCCCCTGCTTTACACTTTGTTTTTTTTTTGTTTGACATTAATGTTCGAAAAACAGCAAATCTGCTTTTCGATTTGCTGTTTTTTGAACATTAAGGACTGTCGACATTTTCACTTTTGTGGTTTTGGGTCGCTCATATGAGCACTCGAACCACTGTGATTCGAGTTTATGAAGGTAAACATATATATATATATATATATATATATATATATATATATATATATATATATACACATACTTCAGGGATATCTACATCATACATGCACATATATATATATATATATATATATATATATATACACATATACACACACATGGAAAATGCCACAATATATATATATATATATATATATATATATATATATATATATATATATATATATATATACACATACATATACATATACACATGGAAAAATTCACTCCTGCAATTAAGAGTCATCAGAATTTTCAGTCAGCATTAGAACAACATTGTCTAACTGATGGCTAGACAACAAAGTAAGCACAATATACCACTAGTGCTATATTATATAGTAAATTTAGGATTAGCTTTGCCGACTTAAGTTTAATCCCCCCCCATTTCCATAATATGTGCAGAAACATATAGCACAAGATGAATTGGTCCACACAGTCTGTTGACATCTGCTATGGAATGGATGTCTGTTAACCTATAAACCTATAACTAAATGAACACAATCCACACAAGAAATGCATTATGTCTACCAGTTTCCTCCATACAGTTTTGAAACTTTGTTTTTGTTTTTGACTTCACAGTGGGCTGCTACTTATTTTCATGACAATCTCAAAGAGGACACATCCTGACAGTACCACAAAGTCAGTCTACTGTCAGTTTTCAAATTGTATCCTCTGGTTCCTATACTCAAATATTCCGAAAAAGATGATGCTTCAAACTGAAGCAGGCAGATTTTATTTTGATCACATCTGTCTCTTTCCTACCCTCTTCCTGCAAGAAGCACTACCCACAGTACATGAGGGTGCATTTTACGATGGAAATGTTCCCTAATCGAATCCCCAACGTCTGGGAAAATGATTTCACCTACAGACAGGAATAAAGTCATACAAAGCTGATTTCTGTCTTTAAAATTTTTCAAAAGTTTAGGGTTCCTAACACCATAACAGGAATGGACCCCCATTCCTAAGCCATGGTAAGCCTAAAGCTGACAATATCAGTATTGCTTCAGTCTTTGATATCTATCAGTATTGCTCTACTCGGCACCTGTAATGTACCCATAAATACCTTTTCTTATACAGTCAGAAGGGGCACCCTACACTGGTAAAAATGTAGCACACCTAAACGAATTATTGCTACTACTAACAGAGCTACGTGTTGAACACCTTACTTTCACATTGCTCTAATTTCCGCATCTGCACCTTGGTGTCTTCTAACTTTGTCTCCCCCAGTATGCAGGGCCCTGTAGTTGCTAGGTGTACCTAGCTCAATATATATAATGCTGCTATTATCCTTTTTTCTTCTACTACAATATCCGATTTTCTTGTTTCTACTTTACTGTATTATATTGGTCTTCAATTTCAGTAGTTTTTTGTGGTTCACATTTTCTGTGTTTCTTAGTTGCACGATTCCCAGTGTAACAAACTTAACGACTTGTTGTGCCTTTCTGTATACAAACCCTCAGACAAAAATTGTATCACAACCAGAAATAAAATGTGCAACTGTTACTTGTTCTGTACTACAAACTCTACATTTATACTTTTAACTTGCTCTTTTTTTTCTATAGGTTTTGTAAACCACCATGTATATAGTTCACTGTCCTGAACTGCTATTAGCCTTTTTATCTTCTGGTCTTAAATTCAGCTAACCTTCACCATTCATGTGTCGTCTTTTATTTATTTTATTTATAGCCATATGGGCTATAAATTACTGGATTGGTCAAACTAGGCCTTAAAAGAAAGTAACTTTTTCAATGGAAGCCTAGGGAGTAAAGCTCCAGTACAAAATTATAATTTGCAATCAATGATTACACGTGTTGAGAATTATAAGTCATGAAAGATGGCTGTACACATCAATGTGGTTTCTCCAGCATTTTTCTACTAGAATTGTGGGCTTTGTTTTTGTTTCCTTTTTCTGTTGTCACAATCGTAATATTTTTGTTTACTTTTGTTGGTTTATTTTTGTTTGTTTAGGCACTGTCAGTTGATGCTGCTTTTCGTCCCAGCCTGGTTTGATTTCTATACCAGCATATTTCCAAAATGCTTCTGCATGTCTAAGCAAGGATTTGATCTTAGTCTGGTTTTCTTCACATTTCAGAACTTCCACTATGTTTGAACTGATGACTGTAAATATGCAAATAATCGTACAATTGCAGAAATACTCAAATAATAAATGTCAAGGAGGTCCATACCTGCTTCAGAGTGTAGCAGTCTATAATCCTACCATACACAGAGTTTTTATATACCATTTGATAAACATGCAGCAGTATTCTAGTTTTGTTGTCCAACCAATCAAACACGTCTTCAGGACTAGCTGACTATGGCAAAACTATAAATTATAACATGAAGACAAGCCTGATATAGAGCTTAAACTTTATTCCTAGATGCCAGTATTACTTATCCAAAATATTCCTTAAGCTTTATTTGCATTTGCTCATCCCGCCGATCCTTCATCTGTTCCCAGATACTTGGACATCTTCTCTCATTCTCGTTCTACATCATGGAGGACAACACATCATGTCGATTAGTGCATTTTACTATTGCAAAACATTCTGCTGAGGCTTGTGCCACTTTCACCAATGAACTGTAGTTGATAACTACTTCTAAATAGGTACGACACTTTCGGTATTGCACAACTTAAGCATAAAGGAAATATTTTGCCATTACAAATCATGCTGGTATGTTCTGCAATGACACGAAACTTGCATATAGAGGAAAACTAGCCTTGCACAAGTAAATTCCTAAGTACAGCTGAAATCAGTTTTACTGAGTGCCAAAGCCAAATTGTGGACAGTTTTTCATCTTAAACGGCATTCAAAATATAGCAGGATCATAGCACTACAAATACATACATGTTACAATTTAATGTCTCACTGAATGGCTTCAAGCTCAAACGGGGCATCACTTCTGCTTCCTGTTCCTGAAATGCCTCCATCTTCCACATCTGCAGATACTTGTCTTCAAGTTTACCTAAACTACTTGAAATCTCAACAGTTGGCTGCGTGGGGAGATGGTTTTGGAAAGAAGGTGTCCATCTTATTTTGTATCCCATCGTTGTGCCTTTAGCCCTACATAGATCACAATGCTTGCCTACCATTATGTTATCTGAAACTACAACCCTTAAGATTTATTTTCAGTATTATGTTTTTAGAACTTCCTTTCGTATGTGCATGTTTCTCCATATGTGGTTCCTATGTTTTGCAGATTTCAGAACAGCTAACCAAGGCCTAACAGAAGACCCTGTGATACAAGGCTGCAGGCATATCTTTGCTGAGAGAGAGAGAGAGAGAGAGACAGAGAGAGAGAGAGTGTGTGTGTGTGTGTGTGTGTGTGTGTGTGTAGGGGGGATAGCCTACTTCGACAATGGCAAACTACAGTACAGGACTGCTGTCTTATTCAGCAAAGTATTCAGTCATTTAAAGCAGTATGCCTCTAGAGGTGGTACAGTTATTCACCTACCCCTTCCTAACTGTTAAGAAAAAAAAAGGAGATGGTCCATGGAACCTCTTCAACCACAGTCTAGGCCACATAGGAAATACAATACGCATATTTACATAAATCAATAATATATGGGAGTCCTGCCAGTGCCATGGGGTACAGGGATAAACCCCTGCCTGTGGCTTAGGAAACCCATGTAAGATTACCAGCTCGGGCGCTTAGGGAAGTATGGGATGTGCTTGCCTTGTGTGAGAGAAGTTGTGTGAGCATTCCCTGTAAGATAATCCCTGATAGAGGCTGGGAATGTCAATGGGCAGGCGCATTTCAAAGAAGGAAACAGAGCAGGGATGGAGCCAAGCTACTATGGAAGCAGGGAAAGATGTTGTCCTGACTGCACACCTGCCCTCTCAGATGAAACCACACAGCTGCATGGAAAAGGGGATTAATTAGGGTAGGTCATAAAACAATAAGAACACAAAGACATAGTATAACATCCAAAAACATTGGGATTAGTCCATTAGTAGACTGGAGTAGTCAGTAAAAATGAGTGTGGGCCACTGGGGATATGTGTGTGGTGTGTGTGTGTGTGTGTGTATAGCTATTACTTATATGATTCTATAATGAATGGTCAAACAGTTTCATGACCAACACACAAAACATTATTCATTACAGTGACAACAATATACAACACAAACAAGGAAATGCATTTCCTTATCCAGTGTACTACTATAATCTACCACATTTAGCTCAAATTTGTCTGAGCAGTGAGTGTTAATGACAAGGGCTTTTTTTAAGATAAACTGCAAGTTAGGGTTGGGGCAGGGTTAATGTTAGCATGCATTACTAAGTGGGCAGGGGGCTTCATCCTCCTACCCACCTTAGTAATGCATACTGATCCTACCAGGATAATACCAGCACTACACAAGCCAGCTCGGACACCCACCAAGTGCGTACAGACAGACGAACACAGACACACACGCTCTCGAAATACTGTTTCTCACTGATTTTCGTCTGAGTCATAGTACCTCTGCTGGTCTCTGAAGCAGGACTTTGGGAACTTTTATGAAATGGGATGTCTCGCGAGTGATTTCTACACTAGTTTGAGGTACTTTGCCACCAGCATCATTTTCTGATTATCTATTTGAATTAGCAGTTTATTTTTCATTTAATTTTGCTTTCAATTTAATTACAAATCTCATTTGTTGGGGTTGGTTAAGGTGGGTGTTGTGTGCACAGTGTACAAAGTTACTTTTATTTAATACAACAAAACAAATTTGAGATGAAGTCCATGAAGTCATGAATTACTTACCTATTTATCAAATCCTTACAAAGAAGCGAAGAGATTCACTTCCTTTTTTTTTTTAAAGTACAGATTTGAGTTTGGTGGGCTAAGCCATTTCTGATTTGTGTGTTTATTAAGTGTCTGCAGTTATGTAAACTTCTATTTACCATTTTCCTATTGTATACATATATGGTGAGTTTAAGGGATTTTTAGTAAACGTGTCAAAGCAATAATAAAGCACATAAATGCTCGGTGATGCCCCAGAGATGTAGATAAACTTATCGTGACATGTTAAATGTGCAAGGTTACAAAATATATACGTACAAGAGAGCTATCTGCTTATATCATACATGTACAAGTTATGTAAATTTTTTGTAAGTGAATGTGAAAGAGAGAGTAAGCGAGCTAGGGAGTAAGTGCGACAGAGAAAGAAAGACAGAGAGAGACAGTACAGCACATCAACTGGCATGTTTTGGCTATAATTAGGAGTTTATAAACACTAACAGACAAACTATGCTATCTTGGTGCTGGGGTGTAGCTGTGGATAACTTGGGGTTAAACTAAAAAGCATAAAGGAGCAAAACAAAACTACTATACATCACAACTAGGCATCCCTGACTAAATAAAATATATTAAAAAAATGAAAAAAAAAAAGAATAAACAGTTGTTCCTTAATTTTCTTTAAATTAGATCAATCTAATCTGCAAACTACACTGCAAAATCCATACTTAACACGTAAAATGTGGGAGGGACACAGTGCCAAAAAAATTAGAAAGGAGCATCTGTTAGCTTTGACAGTTATGCTACTGGAGGGTAGGTTTTGAGAACCAGCCACCTGCTCCAAGCAGATACAATTACAGGCACCCTGCAGGGAGCTACTACCCGCTAGCCTCTTTCTTTTTTTTTTTTTTTTTTTGCTCCTTTCAAAATACAGTGTGCAAGGGGGCTGACAAAAATGGGAACCAGTGAGTAGAGCAGGTGCAGCAACTGTCACTGGTTCACACTTACTGTCCCTTCACTAGTCCTGCCATAGCTGCAGTGCAGTAACTATTCTGTCTTGGATGTAGATCATTCATGCTTCAGTCTCAGCAGGAAGCAGTCATTTTAAAAAATCAAATTCAGGCTGCCAGAAGCAGCAGGGCTCTTCAAAAATCAATAATTGTCCAAGATGTGAGCTAATGTAAAGCATAATTTACCAGTTTCTTAAGCAGACACAATGCAGACTTATGTCCAAGTGGCACAAAGTTGTCATCTGTCACTGAACGATGGCCTTTCAACTAATTTCTACACTGCTGTAGAGAAGGCAATGATTTCCAACATAGACTGGCACTAATGAAATGGGACTAATGTTACTCAGGGAAAAGTAGAGGAATTATTACCAATGGACAGTGACAATTGCTTCTCCCCAAACAATGAATTTTATCCATGCTGAGAAAACAGCCTGAGGCAGGTACAGTGGCAGGCCTACCCACACTGGCATGTGACCAATACTGAGTTACAGGCCTACCCACACTGGCAAGTGACCAATACTGAGTTACAGGCCTACCCACACTGGCAAGTGACCAATACTGAGTTACAGGCCTACCCACACTGGCAAGTGACCAATACTGAGTTACAGGCCTACCCACACTGGCAAGTGACCAATACTGAGTTACAGGCCTACCCACACTGGCAGGTGACCAATACTGAGTTACAGGCCTACCCACACTGGCAAGTGACCAATACGGAGTTACAGGCCTACCCACACTGGCAAGTGACCAATACCAGTGTGGGTAGGCCTGTAACTCTGTATTGGTCACTTGCCAGTGTGGGTAGGCCTGTAACTCTAAGTAATAATACTGAGTTATGGTAAGGAACTGACATTATGGGGTCAGAAATGTTTTCAATCATACTCAAAGCTAAGTGCAATGCAGATCCTTACACTGAGTATGACAAATGCAAACTTCTGATAAAAGCACAAAAACAGATGTGAAAATGCTTCATGTGTAATCACACAGCCTTGAAGTATGCAAACTTAAGCCTATTAGTTAAATCAGTGTGATCTGACTAAGGTTAAAACAAATTTTACTCATCACTACGCCTTAGATGCACTGCAAACTTTAGAACAGTGTGTGTGTGTGTGTGTGTGTGTGTGTGTGTGTGTGTGTGTGTGTGTGTGTGTGTGTGTGTGTGTGTGTGTGTGTGTGTGTGTGTGTGTGTCTCTGGATAATGCTAGAAAGTTGTCAGTGAATCAAGGTACGAGTCAGACATTGAGGTTACAAGGATAATGACTTCCCAAAGTCCACTTTGCTGATAGGAATGACTGATACTAGCCAGTTCCCAAATATGTGCTGACAAATTATGTAGAATAAAATTCTTCTAGTTTAGGGACACCCCTAGGACTTTCAGCCATGAGAAGACTTGAGCAAGGGTTGTTACCACATGTCCCTTAATAGGATCCATAATGTAGTCCCTTCTACATCTCTAAGACCATAACAATAGTTCTAGAAATAGGAATGTACTTAACCAGCTGACACATGTAAAACTTAAAACAAAAATAATATCCTGCTCCCTAGGTCCAGGGCAGAGTGGCCTTTGACACCCCCCCATAAAAACAGATATGTAAACAGTAAGGTACTGCATACTGGAAGGTAAACTCCAAGTGTCCAGTGACAACACCCTGGAGAAGATGACGGGCTACAAAAAGTTAGAATACAGCCATACAGTGACATCAAATTGTGCTCATTAAGGATGTGCTCTGGCATCCATAATGACAAATCTCATCACAAATCAAATAAAGCATATATGCCAAATGTCATGTGTGCCCCTGTGGCCTAAATTGATGCAGGTGGTTCAGTGGAAGTCTTATCAGTTCATGTTACTGAGCTTTCTTCAGCCCAACCAGAGGTTAACAGGAGCCGAGATTTGATCACTATGCCTTAGCTAAGGGGGGACTCGAGGGCACAATCAGCTTAAGCTGCCTTGTTACTGTGCTGCTCCAGAAGGTCACACGCAAGATGAGCAGTAATGGAACCATGAGACTTGTGACAAAAGGTGGCTCTAGAGGAGACACTTGTGCTCACATCACTGTCAGTACAAAACAAGTGACAACTTGGTTCACTTGACAACGGAGGGAAAATGAGGGAGATTTGGAGCACAAGGCTCGAGCCAATACCCGAACTCCAAATTCCTTAGCTATCATTTATCCAACCCTATACTGTGATCATGCCACAGAACCTCCTGCCAATCTCAGAATGGACCAGCACTTCAATACCACCAGTTTACATAACGGGATTAAATTTTGTTGCCTTCTCCTCTAGGAAGCGAAGTTGAAGTGTTAAAACCTGTAGCAATTGTTGTGTATAGTACAACAAAAAAGATAGTGAGTAGAGGGGTTCCTGGCTGGCAATATCATAACAAAAAACAAACATTCATGCTTCTGTGATTTAAGGCTCAAACGTGAGTTTCTTTCAGCAATGTGTTAGGATGGATAGCCATTGTGGTCAAGCAGTTTAAAAAGCTATGGGAGTCAAAATGGACAGCACAAAAGCTGACTCCAGCTTACCCAGGAAAGTGACCACGTGTCTTGCAGCACAGGAGCTGGGGATTAGGAGTTGTGCTGAAACAGGGATACCAGAAAAGGAAATCTAAAGTTATTCTCTGCCAACAACCATCAGAGTCAGATCTGCTGTTCTTATTACAGACATATGCCTCTGAAAGCCAGAGATTTTGAAAGTATTGCTCAAAAATACCTCATGCTCCAGCTCCCATGTATTGATGAAGAACAAAGTACCACAATTAGTCCATGGGATGGCAGCAGCCTTGGGGTACCAACCAAGTAACATCACATTTAAAATTTCTTTGCTTAAATGACCTATAAAGCCAAACAATAGCATCACAGCTGTAACCAAAACATCAATTCAGCAGTTAATAGGCCAAACACATACAGTCATCATTACAGTCTACAAAGACTCATTTCTGTCTCCAAAAACATAATACCGACTGACTTTTGAAAATATTAAATCTTGGTCAAATATGCAGCCTCATAAAAGTTTTCAGGTTCATAAACTGAAAAAGGAAAATTAAGTATCAGACCACAGAGTCCATGAAAACAGCATTAGTAAATAAAACTTTGATCTTTGTAACACTTCACTTGAATGTTTTATCTGTTAACAGAACAGTATTCTGGTCGTTGGGGGAGTTAAACATGTTTTATTCTTTTTTTAGCACCTCACCTTTCAATGGTTTCAACCAAATATAAAAATCGGCATCACCAGAATATCTGCCACAAAATCATTATTATGCTCAAAGATTTGAAAAATGTAACTAAAAAAATGGAAAACATTTTTCAATGGACAAGCAATGATTTTGCAACAACTGTCTGCCTCTGGTAGATCCAAAGGACACTAAAAAAACAGTGTCTAATTATACGTACATGAAGTGCTGGGCTTGTTCATTTTTACAAAATTAAGGATTCTGGTTTAGCAAAGAGCACTGGCTGAATGCAAGTGGGTGTGGGAAGTAAAGAAGAGAACTTAACTACGGTTTTATCTGTGGATGATAAAGGAAAGACTAGCATTTCAGTTTTCTGTACTAGTAGGGCCCAAAATGAGTAATGTGCCACACGCAATATAAATAGGAATAGTGGACAACTGAGACTGCTCGTAGGTGACAACTAAGGGTACTCTTCCCTGTTGTATAATCTTTACTTATTCTGTACAAAGAAACTCTGAACTCGCCTAAGACAGCTCCTTGGAAAAGAAAAATGAAACCCCTCGACAAGACTACTGGGGACCTGGATTTGATTACCAGACCATGGTTCTGATGAAGACAAGTGAGGATTCACAGTGAGTAACCAATGGTGGGCCACCAACCAAGATGGGAGAGTAGTGGCCAGACCTCTATGCACAAGACCTGTGTGCGTTGTGCAACAGATGTGGAGTTTTATCAGGCTGACAGGACAGCACTTCGGCCTGCCAAGCAGTATACATGAACTGTAATACAGTTTTAGGTAGAAGCATGTACACTTTGCCCATGTACTGCTACCCGGCTATAAAGGCATGCTAACAGTGATGTGAACCTAGAGGGGTTGCACAAATAGAAAACTAAAGGATACAGAGACCACCAGGCATTGGCTAGGCCCCCCCCCCCTCCAAATTTCACACATTTTCCTTCAGTTGTCAAATTATCACATTCTCACCAATTTTATGCTGGTAGTGATGTAAGCCAGAGGAGAGGAAGTTTGATAACAGATACTCCCCGCACTAGCAGAATATGATACCACATTAGGAATATCTAGATTTCTCTGCCTACCCTGTAAAACCAAAAAAAGTCTGTTTCCAGGTACCGTTTGATAAAGCCTATGTTTAGGGGGAATGAGGTGGGCTATGAGGTCATCCTGATGGCTACAATGGTGCTATTAGTGAAAACACACAAAGAAAGACTCTGTGGGTCAAGCAACACATTGCAAGTAACAAGCTGCCCATGCTCAAAGTAAGACGCTCTCAAATCTGGTTTGATAAATATGTTCCTCTATCACCCACATCCCTTTCTCATGCATCATTTTACAGTTCTTCCTCTAGTGACGTTTCCCTGATAATGAATAAGCCCAAATGACGAAATTGCATCTTTCCATTTACTCTCTATTGACAAAAGAAAATGCCCAAATGTCTCTGCCAGTACCCAAGCTTTTCATTCCTTTCACTGTACTCCCTACCAGCAGAACTTTTCCTCTGTCTGCATGATGTACATCACAAGTCTAGACACCATCTTACCATTAGCTGTGTCCTGCACTAGTCAAAGGCTGATGTGGTATCAGTGTCCTGTACTGGAGGACATCAGCATCTCTGGAACAGACTCCCATCTACCATACAATACCTCACCAGCCTTCACCACTGCCCTTTCATACTGTAAAGGACGAGGCAGCGTGGTAATGATTACTGCGTCCCATTCCTTTCCTCCTCCTCCTCCAGTTCTGACTTTACATTACCCTCATCCATTATTACCATATCAGTCAATCGCTCGTCAGTAAACAGCTCAACTTGCCCTCCAAAACCTAGTGTAACAGCTAATAGAAATACACTAATCAAGTCTTAATACAAATATAAATACACTAAGCAACCCTCATCACAAATACAAATGCACTAAACAAACCTACAGAAACGCATTAAAGAAACCTGAGCACAAATACACTAAACAAGCAAAGTCCTAGCACTTCACTATAGGGCACTCATCTGCTAACTGTTTTTATTTGTATTATCTATTGCTGCAGTGCTTCTTTCTGCAACCAGAAAATCTTTCTTTGCAGCTATATTCACTTATTTCTTTGTTCTACTAAAACGTTTATATGTAACTGGATTATATTTTCTTTGGTGAGTGCATGTGTTTAATAGAGCACATATGTATATATTTTGTGTCCTAAATTGCTTAATGTTGGCCTCTTACTCAGATCACTACCCAGTTAATCACAGCATCCATTTTCACCCATGACTGTTGTTACATAAATGACAATGGAATGCAACAGAATGAAAGTGAAAGAATACAGCAGATGTAACAGTACATATATCTGCATTAGTGTAAATTGTGTCATTACAGCAATGTAATCACATGACATTAGTATTTGTGAGGAGGGCTGTCTGCCTGGGGTAGGTGCGACTATGACTGTCACATCTTAGGCTTATTACCTGTACATTGCAATACGAGTTATGTACTGGAGAGCATCCGTAATTAACAGTGCTAACATTATGCACTTACTAATGTGAACCTGTACAGCAGGTTAATGTGACAGCATGTGCGTCACTGCGAGAACTTCAAATCATAATATGTACAGCCTAAACAAAATTAAATAAGTGCACCTTTAGTGATTTTTTTTCCCCTTATATAGGCTTGGTGGACTTATTCATGGCAATAGAGAGGCAAATGGATTAGGGCAAGATGTGCAAATGTGCTGACGTGCCAATTTCCATGATAGACAGGTACAGTCAGGTGTAGACAGAAACTGCTACCTGCCAGCTTCCTTGTCATAAAGGGATAAAGCCTCGACTATGACCCAGGTAACTTAAGATCATCTAGCTGCTCTGAAATGTACTGGAACTGTCGGGGGTGAACAGAAATGATGAGTCTCTGCCTAATCATGGTCTCCTCAAGCTGGATGCTGAGGACAGGAGGCTCAAGCATGGAAGCTCCAGTGGGGATACTGGAGGCATGTTATTGGTTCAGACATGTGTTGTGGTGTCATGCAGCTTGACAGATATGTCAAGCCCCTCAGGTCACCACTGCACTCCATGGCATCAGGCCAGTATCTCAGAGAGGGTTTGGTCTTAATAGGAAAACATCTGTAGGCTGCAGCATACTCGGCAATGAAAGAAAATCTGACTCCTCTTTGCCTCTCACAGGCTGCTAATGCTTTGTCACATTCTGCCAACATGGAGCTATCTGAGGTCAGTACTGGGCAATTTCACTAACCCATTCCCCTTCCTGACCTAGCCTGGTAGCCCCATCTGGGGGCAGGGTACTGCCATGACAGGAAGTAAAAGCTATACTAGGGGCCACCTAGTGACTTGTAGTCGCAGTGGACATTTAGAGGACAAAAGAAAATTATAGACTGTGAGAGTTAATGTCGGTCACAGTGCTCTATTATACTGCTATGGTTGAAATCCTGTTTGAGGGGTGTTGGTGTAGTAACTTACATGTAAGAGCTGCTGTTGTAAAGTGCACTGGAATGGTATATGATTTCTGGAGTGTTAAAGACACTTGTGAGCTACTTTTAGGGATGCATATGCATATATGTAGTAGAAGGCCTTAAATAAGTCTGCACTTTTTTATCTGTTGGAAATCACTGACTTTCAGAGCACAGTGTAGGCTAAATTTGTGCACTTTTTATTCGCAGTCTGTTTTAGAATCCTTAGTAAATGAGTGCTGTAGCAAACATCTTTAGTGGTAACTACATTTTGCATACGGAATTATTTGTATGAAGGCTGAAGACGAGGAGCTCTCCCAGAATGCCAAGTATTCGTGCTAGTACAGACTTCTGATGCAACTTCCAATATGGGATATTTTGAGGGTGCTACACTTGGCAGCTGATATCCTGAATGCACACCAAATTGCATTAATTTTGTTTACTGAAATTGATGAGAATTTAGTCTTTTTTATATACAAGTATGAAGCATCTAGACTGCGTGTCAGTAGGAGTCATTTATAGTTGTGGCTGACCAACCAGATGATGTCATCTGTGAAGTCAGCCACAATGATTATACTTGGGACATCACTGAGTAATAATAAAAACAGATTTGAGCCCATAACTGCTCTTTTAAGGAGATGTTCTAGTTTGACAAAAGATACAAACACTTGAAACATTAAAGAAAAACCTGCTCTACTCCGAACTGAATTAGTAACTGTAAAATAAATTTGCATGAGATACTGTTAAAGGCTTTGACTAGGTCTATAAAGATGTCTCCTGTTCGATATTAGTTTTACATCTGTTAAAAAATGAGAGGAGGAGGGTTTCTGCTGTGGTCACTGTGGGACATTTGTTGATGTTTGCTGAGCAGATTACAGCTGTCTAAGCAGACTGCTTTCATAGTGGTTTAGACAGTGTTGACAGGATTAAAGTCAACTGCTAAGCATCCTGGAGTTGCCTTGTTTTGTTAATAGGATAACAGTTGCAGTGTTCCATAATTAAAGGGATGTATCTGCTTGTAGAAATAAGCTTACAAGCTTTACTTGATACATGTGTCCATGCAAGGATGAATTCAGGGAATAGGTCAACAAAGCCAGGGCATCAGTAGGGGTGAATGTTTCTAAACCACTTATGCTGCAGATCTCTCCGGTTAGGCATTGGCAAATGACTACAGGACCTTTAATGTGCTCACTGATGTGAGATGAGCAATGATCCATGATGATGAAGGGCATGACCCCCCCACTCCCGGTTACTCATTGAAACACACACAAAATGGCTAATGATCTGCCTATCTTGTATTAACACCCTACAAACCAGGATACAATTTTTAGCTCCTTTTATTCAGATGGGAAAATACTAATTCTATACAGTAAAAGTACTGTACTGTAGTACTACAATTAGAAGGTGTGCGACAGACTAGCCTTTTCTTTCTGAAGGTTGGAAATTAAAAAGGCAGCTTTCAAATGTAGGACAAAACAGTTGTGAGAGTCAAAACCCAAACTCCCATAAAAACTAGAAGTATTTTTGTGTAGGAAGCAAGTACTCCTGCATCCCACACTTCTATTTTTCAACTTTCCTAACTCTTAGGTCAGGCACCCTCAGGTGGAATTGTTAATGTTCACTTCCTAAGGTTATTTTCAGGCATAATGTTAAATATACAGTGGAATTTTAACTTAGAATTTTTTTTTGTCTGTCTGAAAAATGTATCGGCTTATGGAATTGAGACAAAAAGTGAAATAATCCCAAACAAACATAAACAGCAAAAATGTGTGCGTGTGGTATGACAGGCTAGGAGATGACAAGATTACATGGGAGCTCACTGTAGTTAACATTAATAGTTGCACTATGTCCACAAATCCTCTGTCCAGGCCTAATGCTCCAGTATATTATAACTTGATTATGACAGTCTGGCTATGATTTCAGTTCTGGGGGGTACTTAATACAGATTTCTAGAAACTAAATTTGCTTTGATGCAACTAACACCAAATGAAACAATACTTAATCCCAGTCTACTGGGGAAGGGTATTAGTAATGCGCTAAGATTCAAGCAGATTCCCCTGCTAAAAGCAAGGGTACTTCTTATGTGAGCAGACAATACGGGTTTGTGTATTTTTTTAGTCTAGAGTACATCTAGTGGTGTTGTACAGTGTTGTGAAGTACAGTGTCTTCTGTAACAAAGAAATCATGAGTTTATGTCAATACAAGTGGTCACCACTGGTAGCTTTTTTCCGATGTCTTTGTTGGAATGTGAGGTACATTACAATTAATTTTGTACTTTTCCCCTAACAAGTCATGTTTTGCTTTCAGTAAGCCAGCCAGTTTGGAATCCTTCAGCAATTCTAGTATGCAGACCCACACCCTTTAATTTTTATACCAACCTTCTGCGAGTCCCACAATCTAATGCGTCACCGAAATTCACCCATTCCCTATCCACAGGATCCTTATCCACACCCATCATGCTCTAGTTACAAAACTGGATGAATTAGCAGGACTAACAAAATGTTGGACATTTAAAGCCATATAAAACATCAGCCAATCAGAATTCAGGAACTCCACCAGCCTGTAAAGGGATGCCAAATGCTCTGCTATTACCAAACACCTTTCTAGACCCAACCTTATACAGAGAGACCCCAGCTGCAAGTATCTCCACTTGACCTAACAGGAGACATTTTAAAGTTCTGTCAGACTTTCACCTAATGCTACTACATCTGCATTTTTTCTGCACTTTCTTGAAGATTCTTGCTTTTTCTCCGCTCCTTTGATACATAAATCTGACATCTCTTCATTTGCCCATTACCTTATTATGCTTGCATTTTGCATAGTTACTCCTGAATAAATGCAGGAGGTAAACTGACATAGATATTCTGCTTGATATACAATATTTCAAATTACACTCCCTCCTCTTATAACACAGTAATCTCTCTAAATTTTCTCTAAGGTATAGGTTCATAGGTTGATACTAGGCTATCTGCCCTAGGGCATTTATAAGCCTAGCCAGAGTGTGTTTGGCTTTCGCCACCCTTTTAGATTAGTTGACTGTGCCTCTGTATAGTAGGTCACAGAAGATAGCCCTTTTAAGATTAGTTTACTGTGCCTCTGTCTAGTAGGGACACAGAAGAGATCCCAGGGGTAAACCTACGATCTCCCATCCACTCGTCAAGATTTCTCTTGAAGAGGATCATTGAGGGGCTCTGCCTAACATGGATTGGGATTTTGTTCCAGAGTGAGGGGAGCCTTTGGGATATGAATCTGTCCCTCCAGCATGTCCTATTTATTTCTGTGCTGAGGTTAAGTCCCTGGAGCATGTGGCTCTAAGGGATTTGGATTTCCTGAGGTGGAGCATGTCCATTAATTCTGGTTTGGACATGGCTTTATACGTCACGCACAGATCGCCTCTGAGTAGGCGGTAAGCAACTGAGTAGAGCTGGAGTTTCTTTAGCCTAACTGCATAGGGCATCTGTTTGAGTCCCTTGATCCTCTTGGTGAGGTACATTTGGGGTCTTTCCAGTTGCTACAGGTGTCGGGTAAGGTAAATCCCAAATGGGGCATTGTATTCAATTATGGGCCTGATGAGTGATGAGTAGAGGGGCACAATGACCTCTCTTGATCTAGATGTGAACCCTTTTGTGATAAGGTGGGCTATATAAAATGTCTTTCTAACCACTTTGGCAACATGATTGTCAAAGGAGAGATTGCTATCTACTTGGGTCCCCAAATCCCCAATTACTTCTTCCGTACTTAATGGATTACCACCTATGTGGTAATTTGTGGGCACTTTGTTTTTCCCAAAGGGGATGACTATGCACTTTTTGGCATTTAGCTTTAGGCCATGGCTCTGGCACCAGTTCTCCATCTCTGTGAGACCCTTTTGGAGGATGCTTGTGTCAGTCAGCGAGTCAATTATGGCACCCAGTTTGCAGTCATCTGCGAACTTGGTCAGCCATAGTCCTCCCGTGTTAGCCTGTATCTCAGAGAAATCTATACTGAACAAGAGAGGTGGGACGCCACTTGTAACTGGTTTAGAGTCTGACATGGCACCTGCAATTCTGACCATGTGGGTTCTATCCCTGAGCCAGTTTGCAACCCATCTTATGACATAGGGGTTGATATTTAAGCTGGTGAGCTTATTTATGATGCCAGAGTGGGGTGCTGTGTCGAAGGTGTTTGTGAGGTCCAGGTAGGCTGTGTGGACTACCTTCCCTTCATCTATGGCCTTAGTGACTGCTTCAAAGAAGTCGACCAGGTTCAAGAGGCAAGATCTGCCCTTAAAGCCGAATTGGGTAGGATCCAGTGTTTGGAGGTTCCCAATGTCTTTGTTTATGAGTTCCATGATGATACACTCCACAGCTTTGCAGACCAGGCTAGTCAGGCTAATAGGGCGATAGTTTCCGGGGTCCGTTGTGGCACCACCTTTGTGGAGTGGGACCACTGTTGCTGTATGCCATTCCTTGGGCACATATCCTATAGTAAGGCTGAGATTGAACAGTGACTTTATGTGAGGTTTCAATTTTTCTTGGAGCTCGTGTAAAACGCAGCCCAAGACACCGTCCGGTCCCACTGATGCTGTGTTTTTTGCTTTGGAGAGGGCAGCTCTCACCTGTGCATCTGTGATGTCAGGAAGGCTACACTTTGTTGGGATAGACATTTGCTCTTTGGGGGGGGGGGGGGGGGAGTTTGCACTGAACCTGTCTGCCAGGATATTGGCAATGTCTGTGGGTTCAGTGTATTTTTTGTCATTTCGCACTAACTCAGAGTATATCTGGGAGTTGCCACCAAGTTTCCTGACATAACTAAAGAAGGCCTTGTGATTATCTTTAGCGTCTTGTGTAATTTTTCTTTCGAAGCAGGCCTTAGATGATTTTATGAGGGATCGTAGTTTATTGCTAGTACTGATCAGAAATGCCTTCCCTTTTTGGGATTTTGTTCCATCATGTAGTAGCTTCCTCCTTCTGTATAGCTTATTTATGGCTGGGGTCCACCAGACAGGTCTCCTGCCTTTGGAGGAGTGAGTCTTGGTTTTATTTGGGATAGCACGATCCATGCATTCCTAAAGGTGTCCATAGAATGCGACTGTAAAGGATTCTGCGGTTTGGGCCGTATTTTCCACTGGCCCGGGGGCTTTGAAGGATTCCACTTCGGTTTTGAGAAGTGTGAAGTTTGCTTTTGAGAAGTTCTTCACCATGGTTTCCTTGGCTGGGGGTGGGGACTGGATATGGATGTCCAGTGAGGATAATTTATGGTCAGATCTTACGAATGAGGGGTATACCTCTGGTATGGAACATAGTGTCCCCATGTTGGTGATGATGAGGTCCAATATGTTTTCCCCTCTTGTGGGAGTGGTGACCAGTTGTTCCATAGCATTTGAGTTTATAAATTCTAGGAACCGTTGGGCGAGGGTGTTGGGGCTTGAGTGGTGCTCCCAGTCTATGTTTGGGTAGTTGAAGTCACCCAATACGATGGTGTTTGGAGAGACCTTCATACTCTCCAGTGTTCTCAAGAAAGCAGAGTGGGGTTCCCGAGTTTGGGAGGGTGGTCTGTAGGAGGCTTCAAACTGAAAGGCAATTTTGCCTACTGTTAGTTGCACATGGATGGTCTCCGATGGTTCGTGCAGTGCCACTAACCTGGAGGTGTGGGTATCTTTGATGAATATGGATACTCCCCCTCCTTTTGTGGTTCGGTCTGAGTTTTGTGGCCGAAAAGCATGGTATGAGGTATAACCTGGTAGTGCCGGGGTGCTCTTGGGAGCCTTGAACCAGGTTTCTGTTACTGCACAGATATCGATATTCTCCATACTGAGGAGAGCCTCGAGTGTGTCCATCTTGAGGTTTAGACTTCTGGCGTTGAGCAGCATTACCCTTAGTTTCTTTTTCCTTGTGTTATCTATGGAGGTGGGTTTGTCTTTTGAGCCTTGCCTAAAAAAGGCACTATGCGGGTGGCAAGAGCCTTAGCCAGTATTCGAAAGCCCAGGGGTGACAGGTGCAAGCCGTCCCTAGTGAAGCAACGTGGCTTGTCGAGCATGTCATCCCAGGCTGACAGACACTGGATCCCCTTTGAATGACACCAATACTTTAGCTAATTGTTAAAAATTGATAATTTTGTCTTTATACTGTGGCATCATTCTTGGTGAGGGTAAGATGCTACTCAAGGTCAGGGTCATACCGGCCTGGGCTACATGATCAGAGAGCTCCTCTATGTCTCTCTTCATGTAGTCCAGGGAGGTACATCTCAGGTCATTCACACCAGCATGGATAATGATGGAATCATATTTGTACTTGCTTTGGAGTGACCTGAGTGCTTGTGTTATGTGGCGGATTCTGGCACCCAACAGGCAGCTTACAGTGATCTTCTTCTTGTTCAGCCTGGTGAGTGGGACGTTAGTGTGTCTGACAATAGAGTCACCTATTACAAGTGTATTAGGTGTGTTGTTTAGCCTTAAAAGCTGTGACTGTGTGGCAAACTGACTTTGTGAACTATGTGATACGTAGGTATTGTTGTGGGGTTGTGGTTGCTTGGAAGTCTGCTTTGGAGGTCTCTGCTGCTTGGGCAGATTTTTATTTAGAGCCTCCGAGTATGTTTTTGTGTGTTTATGTATTTGGTTTGCTGTTGCGATAGGTCTATGTGAGACTGGATTTGTAGTGTGTGCGGTTACCTTCTCCTCTTGACTGACTGCGCCAGTACTGGGTTGAGAGAGCTCAGCCTCCAGTTTGGCTATATAGTTGCACCTCTCACATATATTTGAGCTTATTGGGAGGAGGAGAGGGTGGTCTGTGTACATAAGGCAGTTGTAACACTGCCTCAAGATTCCCAGATTCACCAGCTGGACTGGAGAGTAAACCCGAAACTGACTTTTGGACATGCCAGAATAGTATAAGGAACTACTTTTTGACTGATCAAAAAGGACCAATAGGGAGCCAAGTACTTAAAGGGAGTATAAGAGGGTGTAGTGCTTTAGTTCATTAGTGCTTACTTATAAGATTACTTATACAAGCAACTGCAGGGCTTTAGAATGAAAATAGAGTGCTTACTTTGAGATTTAGAACAGTTCTAAGGGAAAAAGTGAAGAGCAGACTTTGTGGAGCCGGGAATAGTTTAAACCCGTTTAAGCGGCGCTGCCCGATGCTGCGCTATGCGCAAAATCATGCAAAACTGCGCAAATGCAGGTTTTAAAGCAGGAAAACTGAAAGAGATAGGAATTGACCCAAAACAGCCAATAAGCTACTAGTTTCAAGGCTGAGACCACTCCTCCAGGGACAGATAGGCTGCTCAAAGCTCTCCACTCTCACTGGTGAACAGAGAAGCTTCCTCCTATCCAAGTAAGGATATGGGCAACACAGGAAACTATACCACAGTCCGGAATTCAGCAAAACCTGAAGTCTGGACTAATCTATTTCAGCAAAGGCGGGAAAAGAGAATATTTTTTTGTTTTTTTCAGGAAACAGTAGAAAAACACACAGAAAACACTGTAAATGCTATAAACAGGCTAGCACACTTTAGTGTGTAGCCTACAACAGTTATACAATACAAAAATGACTTAAACTGATATAAAACAAGTGCAAAAACTATAAAAAGCAGAAGGCAAATGCAATTTAAACTTTTTAAAGCACAGATCAGTTAGAAATTTGCTTTTTAGGTGGGAAAAGGCAGTTAGAGCAAAAAACAGAGAAAAAAATACTTAAATCTGGAAAAGTCTCTCTTGGGTCTCTCTGTTGCCTGTATCACTCTGCAGGACACCTCACGGAGCTGTGCGGAATTGTATACTGGTGCAAAACCGCACAAATGCAGGTTTTAAAGCAGGGAAACTGAAACTCCTCCCACTCAGGCCAGCTCTAAAAAGAGTACACTAAAGTAGTAGACAACCTTTGTTGCCCTGTTTTGTAACATCCTTATTAGGTCATTTTTTTTTTTACTCAACTTAGTGCGTCACACAATTTTCACCATTCTACATGTATTCCACTTCTTGGGGATAAACTGTTTAAATGCATCTTGACCAGTCAGGCTCTCTCCTTCTCCCAATAAGCATTTAGCTTTCCTTGCCCATTCATGCCTTAATACACTCCCAGCCTCCTCTCTAGATATCACTTCTTTTAGGCCTTCTATACTGCTTTTTACTCTATATCCCAAATGACCAAAATTCTCTGTCCTATATTCTCTTTGTACCTTTTGGACTAGTGTTGATCCAGAGATGGTAAATCACAAAGTGGTCCATACCATCCTTGCAGTCTGGACATTACCAGTCTTGGTTCAACCAAAGCTGTACTTAATTACTATCCCATGATTCCAAAATGTGCAAAGAAAATGTACAGGGGTGTTCCAAGTAAAAAAATCCCCAGAATACATAGCAAAACGTCCATAATATAAATGCAATTCTTATAAAAAATAAACATTAAGCAAGCAGGAATATACAGGAAGTACTATGACAAAGAAGACAGTATGTGCCAAAAGGAAGCAGCAGTTAAAAAAATAGCTATCACTGGCACATCTTTAATGATACACAATCCAAGCAAATACAAGAGCACTTGTATTGTACATACATCTGCGATTTGAATACACACATGGTTTAAAGGTTTTGTTTTAGACAAAGAACTGCAAATGCTACAAGCAAACTAAAGTGTTGCACTTGCTAAACAGAAGGAAAATGCAAATACACAAAGCACTAGTATGAGACATATCTGTAAAAAGATCATACAGCAGTTATAAACATGGTGCACCTGCACGCTACAGTAAGATTTTTACATCTCCTTCCTAACCAAAGATGAGGACACTTTCAGCTCGATTAAGGCTGCGAGTGAGTTTAGTTCTCTAACTTCCCAATAGATAATCGGACGTTTGAGCCTTGCGTGATTACTCCTTCCTGCAACAGATGTGTATTATAGCTGTATATAAGCAACACTACTGTTTCATGCAGCCTTAAGGACAACACAACAGTCCTTTTCACTGTACTTTGCCTCTTCTGTCGTGTCTTTCATCCTAGCCTTTACATACTGCTGGCCCACCATCACCATCAATTCTGAATCAGGGTATTCAGAAAGAGTAAAGGTAAACATCTGAGCAGAGATGCATAAATGTAGAGGCTAGGAATATATCAGCAGAACTGCACAGCACCACCTAAAAATGAAAATATCTATATACACATACATACACACACAGGGTGCCTAGAGAGGAGTTGTGGTATTGTATAAGGAAGTCAGGAGTGTCACAGAAGTATGTAAGAGTGGTACAGGATATGTACGAGGGTAGTGCAACAACGGTGAGGTCTGAAGTGGGAATGACGGAT
>NC_056733.1:1475673844-1475691344 GCF_019279795.1 Protopterus annectens | reverse complement strand
TCATTAAAATAATTATTATACAAGTAAAAGTATCACATTTTAACCATCCTATAAGCTTTGTAGTTGAATTTGTTAGTAAGCAGTTAGTAAGCGTTCCATATTTTGTCCATTTGTTCTACATTACCAGAGGTAGTGTTCCTCATTTTGGAGACTGAAGGTTGAGAGCAGTGCTAGCTGGGTTGGGGGAAAAACAGCAAAAAGACATCACCTCCCAGTCCTTAGAATCTCCTTTATTATGCACCACAGCAAACCATTAGCCTCATCAAACTCTCCAATTGCAGTTCACAATTATCTTAAAGTTCAGCACTAAAATTCGGTTTCCTTTGCTCACCCGGATGTTTAGTATGTACTTCGATTCAGTTTCTTTGGCACACATGGTATTTTCCCCAGAGCTCTGCTCTAATTATGGCATTTTCACATAGCTTCTCTAATTCTGGGATTGGTACCACTGGATGCCAAGAATTTTTAGAATATGGTGCAGTGTGTCATCATACCAGGTTCATTAAGTTGATAGCTTTAAATAAAGGATGTGTAGAACTTTTATAGCCATTACTTGAAAAATAAACATTTTACACTGTTAAAAAGTGTCTCAGTATCTGCTTTAGAATGTCTTCACCTTTGTAGCATCCTGATAGTCCAACTTTTTGTTGTGTAGTTACACATTCAAGAGTTGAATGTCATGAAATCAGGGTACTTACGTATTATCGCAACCAGATTTTTGTGATAATACCAATTGCTTCCCGGTGTGTGAATGTAACCAGAAATGTATGCAGAATTACAGTGGCAATGTTAACTTTATGAAAAGACATTGTTTAGGCAGGAAGAACAGTTTACAGTTTAAAAAATGACTGAAGTTATGCCATTTCCCGACATCATGTCACTCATAATACACCCGCGACTGAACAATCCATAAGTATGCGGCCCTAAAACATCCAGAAAACATCCACAAGTATGCGGCCCTAAAACATCCAGAAAACATCCACAAGTATGCTGTCCAAAACATCCAGAAAACATCCACAAATATGCTGCTCAAAACATCCAGAAAACATCCACAAGTATGCTGTCCAAAACATCCAGAAAACATTCCAACAGCAACTACTATCCATCTGAAAATAAAAAATCATCCGGTACTGTCAGATACTCCATACATGTTTATCTTAGTACCACCTAACACCACATGTAATATTAAGTTTGGCCTCTGTTGTACAAATACTTTATCTATTTGTTATTCTCTTTAACTTAAATTCTTTTCAAATGTTTGTAAAATAAAGCCAATAATTTACCCCCAAAATTTGCTGCTCTTGATGTCTTGTTCTCTGAAAAATGTATTGTCAACTTTGGAATAGTCCTTCTTGCAGTACGGCAGCAGTTCAACCAAACCCAGGTGTTCTCATTTCATTTCCAGCAGTATGACAGCAGTGTAACCAATTTTGAAGTACGCAAACAGGATTCACATTTCCACGTTAATTTTGCTTATGAATTTGTGAAAACATAGGATGTATCCATAGAAAACATCAAATTCAACCTTAAAATTACTCCCACAATCTGTTTTTGGGCCAACAAGCATATTACCGCAACCGCGAAAATCTGGTTGCGATAATACGCAAGTACCGAAATCAGTAACATTTCCTTACTCCATGACATGCTGTCCAATAGCTTCAGAGGACGGACAAAGAAATAAACACATCAAACCTGCCAGCCAAGCTTACAGATCCTGCTATACAGAAGCGGCATGTAGGCCATGTTCCTGCACATGGAATCAGCTTCTATGGACCATAATATACTCATTGAGAGACCACTGTTGAGTTGTGAAGTCTTAATTAAGCAAGGCCTGTGAGACAATGGAAGATAAGGACACAGTGTATAGTGGGCTACATAACTTACTCGGGTCAGAGTTTAATGCTGAGGGTTAATTCTAAAAGCTGCTAATGAGTTTAAACCTGTAGTGTGGGTTTGATTCCGTCAGCCCTCATTTGTCTACTCTAAGACTATGAGCAAATAATTAAATTAGGGTTCCTAGGTCATCCCTGGAAGATGACACTCATCTGTTGAGGAATATCAGGTTAACAACCAAGTACAGCATATTACAGGCTTATCATGTATTATGACACGTGCCATGAAAACAGCAAACAAGTCCAGTTGTGTGAAACAAAAAGGAAATGTTCAGGAATCCAAGCAAAAGTAATTAAAAACACATGAGCTGATCCAGTGCATTAGGGGGTACATTGTTAAGCACTTTCACCTCACTGCCGGGTGGGGTACTCTTCCACAATGCATATCAGTTTGCACTCATCAGTGGAGTTACATAAGTAATGCAATTTTGTTAGGCTACAGTGAAAGCTGCTCTGCTCATGATGCCTCCTCAGACTGTTTACAGTGCTCTAAACCTCCAGTGCAGGTATGCTCAAAGGTCCCCCCCCCCGTGTGGCTATGCAACTGCCAAATTCTCATCATGGACCTCAGTCATCAAGCACATCACTGACCAGCAATGAGGTTACTCACGTCTTCTAATACAGCCTAACTTGTGATCACACTGAAATGGAATGGGGTGTGAGAGACTCCAAGGAGAAAGGCTTGCACCTTTGCAGAATACATTTTCTACCAATGTATCTGTCAACAGATGTATATGCCACCGATGGTAGGAACACACTAAAATGTATTTATTTTTATATACTCCTCTTCATCTAGCCTTTCTTTATATCCTACTTTCATTAACAAACTTCTCTTAGTATCCTATTTCAGTCTACAAGACTTACTTTTCTTCAACCAGCCCTTCTCTCATACTTCTGCATTGTAAATATTATAAATAACTTGCATGGAATGAGATGTAAAACATGGATTTTTTTTTATTAGTCTCATCTTACGCTTCCACAAGTGCTTTGATATCATAAATCATTTTAATATCTAATTCAGCTTTATCACTTTGCTGTTTCTCCTTTGGGTTGAGTTTGAAAAAATATCAACTGGTTTCCCAGCCCTACTAAAGTAAACAAAAATAAACATTAAATGGGTAGGTGTACCAGTCAACAGCATTTTTAACAACTTGAACCCAGTGGGCAACTTAACATGTCTATTTTAATTTTATCTGGAAAATGATACCATAAGATACTAGAATTACCAGAACGTTAGTATATATACAACATCCGAAAACATACTTCATATAGATTACTAACAGGAAACTTATACTTTGAAAGGTGTTTTTTATCACGTGGAACATGACATTTAACAGATAACGTTACTTAGATCACTAAGCACATGCCCAAAAATGGCAACAGTTGACTGTCTACACACAGTTTTTGGACAGTACAGTGTTAGTTTATCATTTATATACTAATTTATGTCAGCTCTAACAGTAGCATAAAGATAAACTTATACAGAAATGTCAGATGACTGTTCTCAAATTAATCTGACCAAGGGCATTTACAGACTCAACAGAACATAAATCTTCTCCAACGTTAATGGGTGGGATGATTGCTGATGCAAAGCAGGTTATATTATTCTCCGGTAACCAATTCATGCCCTTGGCAAGAAAGGGCTATATTAAGCTCACAAGACAAAGGGAAGAAGTTTGTAAGCTAGGATGGTAGCAACAAGGGTCACTCTGGGAAGCAGCACAACTGACATACAGATGGCAGAAGCAGCAATACTCTCAGTAAGTCAGTGGGAAGCTAGACAGAATGAAAAAGCACAGCAAACTGCTAGGCAAGGGGAGGGGGGTGACAAAAGCTGCTGGGCACCAGACAGGAGTAACATAGGTTTAGTGAAAAAGTGAAATGCCAACTAGTAATAACCGTCACCCCACTCTTCTAAAAACCAGAAGATAAAACAGAAAAAGCAAAAGAATCTACCAAAATTTGTCAGAAAAGCTCTTTTTTGCTGAAGTCCTGGTAGACCACCTTCAGTGATCTTCAGGCAAATAAGGCAACTGCAAGCAAAAGTATACAAAAAAACTGAAAAAATAACACGAAGTCTTGGCATTTTTCTTTCGCATTTACACAAAGCTAAAGCTGTAACATCCAAAATCAAGCTAAAACGTCCAAAATGGAATGATCTGTACATGTAACTGAAAGAATACCCCAAAATCAAGCTAAACCATCCAAAATGGAAAGATCTGTACATGTAACTGAAAGAATATCCCCAAATCAAGCTAAAACATCCAAAATGGAAAGATCTGTACATGTAACTGAAAGAATACCCCAAGGGGCACTACAGTATCTTGGTATCCTACATGGTCGGACTACGCAGAAGTGGGCGTGGTCTGTGTGATCGACATGCTAAATGGTCGTGATGCCATATGCAAATGATGCATGACTGACTGACAAGCAGATTTGCCAGTGACATCATTCATCTCAGAATTGACCAACATTTAAGGTTCAGACTTCACAATCTCCATAAGAGCAGTTTTTAAACTCTGTTCCTGTTTTGGGGTCCTTTACCTTCACCCTTATTTTAGGGTTTGTGTAGATTTCTTGAGCTAAGAGGTAGAGAGGTATGTACTCTGTCTGAAATAACACTGAATATTAAATGGGCAAAGACGCACAAGATCCAGACTCCACTTCAGCACAAAGAAGTTATCAGTCACCCACATACCTCTCAACTGTCCTAATGTTTGCAGAAAGTCCGTATTTTTGGCTCATATTTTTGATCCAGCCCTCAAATTTTGGGGTTTTCTGGCAAATCACGGATGACCGAAATCACTAAATAAGTCCTTTGAGTTTCAGGTTTCATCCATCCAGAAAATGCATGATAATCCAAAACCTGTTATTACAGCAACTTCCCAAGTTTTTAAGAGCAGTATTTAAACTCGGTCCATATTTTTTGGGCCTTTGTCCCCCATTATTTTTGTCTCTGTCCATATTTCTTGCACAAAGACATTGATAAGTATGGTCACTTATGTTTTATTTCTTACTCAGCCCAGTTTTTTGGACTAGAAGTAGTAACTGTCTTAACACAAGAATCATAGACAAAGCCAAATATAACAAGACGTAGAGGTCTCAAATCAAAGATGGACATTACATTTTAGTTTTATATACTCCGTTGTTACAATAAGTTTGTTTAATTCACCTAAAGTTAGCCTGTACGGACTTGCCGAATACAGATTAACATTCGCAAGGTTAGTGAGGACATTCTATAAATATTCATTAAATAGTCATACACATCACCAGGTGTTGGATAGTGGGCGGGCCTTAGTACAATGCATCCGTGCGAGTGGAAAATTAAAAAGAAACAAGTGTTGACAGTTTTTTGTTCATAAGGGGAGCAGCTACCTCAGCTAAAGCTGTACAAGACTGCTGATGTCTTGTTCATCCCCGACGTTAAAACAGATTAGCAAAGCAAGGTCAGTGATGCAACAGGCAGCACATTCACCTTTGGTGCTGAAGTACAGAGTTCTGTGGATTCTATTCCCATTCAAGGTGACTGAATTGTTAACACTGCAGTGCAGCATGAGAGAGATGCTGCACTCCTGAGTGTGACATCCATCGGATGAGACCTTAATCTTAAGTTCGTGGTTGCTCAGGTGGGTGTAAAAGATTCCACAACACCTATCAAAGACTGTTGGGGAAATTCTCTGATGCTCTGGCCAAATTTCCACTGGAAGTAAGCATACTACCTCGGGTCTCCTCTGAAAAAGAGGCCACTAACCTAGTGGGACTAATTCATCCAGAACCCTATTTTTCCCCATTTTTATATATGGGGTCAGGGTGCCACAACAGTGACCATCATCTAGAGCAAATGTTCACACTGCAGGGTGGTCAGTTCTGCCATGGTCATTCATACCACAGACATACTCCCTACGGCCAAATAAGAGTGTGTCCAATCCACCTACTGAATGTTGTTGCAATATGGGAGGAAACTAGAGCACGTAAAGAAATCCCATGCGAAAACAGGGAGGACAAGCACACTCTACATAGAAGGTACTCCAGCCAAGAACCAAACCACAGAACCTTTGGCTGTGATGCATCAATGCTAACTGCTGCAGAACTAGTGGAACTAACCAGGTCAACAAAGAATAAATAATCAAGAGGCCGATTACAAGTTGATACAAATTAAAACAATACCATAGGTATTGCATTGCACTGTGACAGAGTACAAGGTCATCACAGGACACAACTCTCAATTTACCATTTAGTTTACTTTCTCACACTTAACTGTGCTCGTGTGCTCAAAAGAAAGACAAAGCAGATACAAGCAACAAAATGGAAGTTCCTTCTCAGGGTAACTGAACTTGCTCTCCACAACAGAATGACAAACTCAGCAGTCTGAGAGGAGTACCAAGTACAGCCATTAGTGGGAAGACTAACAGGAGTCAGGTGAGGCAGTGTTGGCACCTAGTAAAGATGTCCCTCAGAACACCCATGCATTACCCAGGACAGGTAAAAGAGATCATCTGTCCCATCTTGCCTGGAAATACCTGGTGACCCTAGAGAATGAGCAGGATACTGTTGCTGAGAAAGTACAGTTGTGTACACTTACCATAAATGTACATGTTCGAGTGTATTCACTGTTGCAGTCATTACATTTGGGTAATCTGCTGGCAGGTTGCCCTCAGTTGGCCTGAATTCCAAAGTCTTGGGTTCTGCGTCAGTTGCGGTCTCCTCTTCCATGACGTCAGGGGAATAAGAAATGCAGCCGACGCAATTTTCTTTAGTTTTTCTTGTCCCCAAAAAGGTAGCAAAAAAAAAAAAAAAAAATTATATATATATATATATATATATATATATATATATATATATATATATATATATATATATATATATACACATATATACATACATACATATATACATACATACATATATATACACATCAGTATATAAAACTTTACCTTCATCTACAAGCAAATACACCACATAGGTTGTAGAAGATATGTAGAAGATAGAGAAGGAAAGATAAACTCCAGAATGACAGGGGGATGGCGGGAGGGTAACCTGGACTGCAACAGTGAATACACTCGAACATCTACATTTCTGGTAAGTGTACATAACTGTACTATGTTCTTCGTGTTTTACTGTTGCAGTCATTACATTTGGGTAGAATCCCAAAGCTATGGTTGAGGGGCTGGAGGTAAACAGCATTAGGAGCGGCTATAAGGCCCTGCAGAACTGCAAAGGCTGCTCTCTGGATTTAGAGTAAAGAGGCAAATGATAATGCTTTGTAAAGGTGTGAACAGAACTCCAAGTAGCAGCCTCTAGAATGTCTTTGGTTGGTACTCCCCTTAGAGAAAGGCTGCTGAAGTAGCTGCAGCTCTGGTGGATTGAGACCTAATGCCCTTGGGCACAGGTTTACCATGGTGTAAGTAGCAGAAACGGATGCAATGGCTTATCCACTTTGAAATTATCTGCTTTGAAATAGCCTTGCCCTCTGATCCTGCAGCATATGTCACTAGTAATTGCTCAGTTTTTCTTAGAGCTTTAGTCTTGCTCAAGTAGAATCTTAATTGTCTGTGTACATCCAAGGAATGCAGAATTCTCTCCCCCTTGTTCTGCGGATTTGGATAAAAAGGTTGGCAGATGATGTTTGGTTAAGAGCCACACTGGAAACCACCTTAGGCATGAAAGTAGGATTTGTCCTCAGAGATTCCTTGTCTGGGTAAAATATGATAAAAGACTCTATAGCCATGAGGGCTGGAGCTCTGAAATTCTTCTTGCTGAAGTAATTGCTAGAAGCAGAGCAGTTTTCCATGATAAGAACTTTATATCAGTGGTAGCAGCTGGTTCAAATGGAGGCAGGGTGAGCTTTTCCAACACATAATTGAGGTCCCATGCAGGCAATGGTGATCTTCTAGGAGGCCTAAAATTTTTGGCTCCTCTAAGATACTGCTTTAGTAAAGGATGAGAAAAGATTGGTGGATCTGTATTGTAATGAGCCGAAATGGCAGAGGCATGGATTTTAATTGATGAGAAAGATAGGCCTTTGTCAAGCATCTCAGTTAAGTATTGCAATATCTGAGGAATATTTGGTTCTGTGCATCAGTTCTTTGTGCTCGATTCCAAGCACAAAATCTCTTCTATTTGTCAGCATAAGATTTTCTAGTACTAGGCCTTCTGGCTTCCAAAATTACATCAATCACAGCTTTACTGAGAGGTGTTGTTTGTATGACTACATGATCAGCCATGCTGCCAGGTTCAGAGTCTGTAGTTGATTGTGCAGGATCTGATTGTTTTGCTGGGACAGTAGTTGTGGTCTTTGAGGCAAGGTCCAAGCTGGGTATTGAGACAAGTTCCTTAAGATTGAGTACCAGTATTGGCGTGGCCAGTCCGAGCCAATTAGAATCATCTTTGGTTTCTCGTCTGACTTTTAGGAGGACCTTGGGGAGAAGAGGCAGAGGAGGAAAGGCGTTAACTGATAGGTTTTTCCAACTGAAGGATAGGGCGCCCACTTTCCATGCTTGTCTGTGATAAGTCCTTGTGAAGAATCTTTTCAATTGATAATTTTGAGGAGAGGCAAATAGATCTATGTCTGGGCTCCTCCATTTCTCTGTTATCATGCTGAAGACTTGTGCATTTAGTTTCCACTTGTGAGGGTCCATAAGGTTTCTGCTTAAATCGTCCGACAGTGTGTTTTGTTTTCCTGGCAGGAATTGAGCTTGAAGATGTACTTGGTAGATTAAAGCTGTGTTCCACAGTGTCATGGCTAATCTGCAGAAGGGGTATGAGTGTGTGCCCCCTTTCTTGTTTATATACCACATGACTGTGGTTGTGTCCATCTATCACTAGTTGTCCTGGATGAAGCAAGTCCTTGAAGGCTGTTAGGGCATTTTGAACAGCTAGCATCTCTTTCTGGTTGATACGCAGATGCATTTGGTTTGGCGACCATATGCCCTGAATGCATCTTCCTGCCATGTAGGCCCCCCAGGCATAATCTGATGCATCTGTTGTCATGGTTTGGCTGGCAGGGGGTAGAATGAATGGCCGTGACATGCCTTTGCCCACCATAGAAACTCCTGTTGCAGGCAGGGAATGAGAGGAATCATTGTTTCCAGACTGTGAGAATGTTGACTCCATAAACTTTTTAGGTACCATTGAAGTTTCCTCATATGCAGTCTTGCATATGGAATCAACAGTATGCAGGATGCCATGAAGCCCGGAGCCTGCAGAATTTGTCATGCGGAAGACTGGGTTTTTGTTGCCCTCAGTTTGAAGTAAGTAGTCAGTTGCCTTTGTTTGTCTGGCGTGAGGCAAGCCATCTGGGCAGTTGTATTCAAGCTTGAACCCAGGAATGTTATCTTTTGAGAGGGTACCAGTTGTGATTTCTTTTCGTTTACTGTGTACCCTAGGCATGTTAGAAGCCTTTTCACAAACGCCAGGTGTCGAAGAAGAATGTCCTTGTCCTCTGCTTGAATGAGACAAGTCGTCCCAAGTAAGGATATATTTGTATACTTCTTTGTCTGCAAAATGCAATTACTGGTGCCAGGCACTTTGTAAAGACCCTGGGCGCAGTAGATAAGCCAAAGGGCAGTGCAGAGAATAGCCAAAGGGCAGTGCAGAGAATTGGTAATGCATTAAGCCAGCCTTGAATCTGAGGTATCTTCTGCATGATTTTCTTATTGGGACATGCATGTATGCCTCTTTTAGGTCTAAAGTCACCAGCTAAGCATTCCTGCCCAGCATGGGCAGAAGCTGCTGCAGTGTCAGCATTTTGAATTTTGGAATGTCCAGGTATGTGTTCAAAAAATCGATAAATCCAGTATTGGCCGCCAGGCCTTGTCCTTTCTGGGTACCAAGAACAGTCTTGAGTAAAAACCTTGTCCTTTTTCCTGTTCTGGTACTGTTTGAATGGCCCCCATATCCATGAGGGACATAACCTGTTTCTGTGCCTCTGCCCATTGATTTTTTGGCAGATCTGGCCAACCATTTGCCATTGGCAGAGTGTGGAAATGGAATCTGTATCCCTGTGATACGATGTTTAGTACCCACTTGTCCTGGGTTATTAACTGCCAATTTTGAGCAAAAAGTGCTAATTTTCCACCTATGGGTGCTGCCAAAAGGTAAGAGCTTGGTGAAGGCAGAGGGAAGTCATTGGGATTGCTTTCTGTAGGTTTGCGCTTTATCTCCTCCAGATTTGGAAGTGGAAGCACCCCATTGCTTTGACCTGTATGAATCTTGCGCCTGGTATCTGGAACCCTTAGGGCATCTGGATTTGCCCCTTTGAGCTCTGTCTGACACAGGAAAGGACCAATTTTTGGTAGGCCAGTGTCTACTGAATCTTGGTGGCTGTACTTGTAAGAAGTCTTTAACAGTTTGCATAGACTTAGCTTTGTCTTCCATTTTCTTTAAAACCTCTTCTGCCTTAATACCAAACAGCGAATCATGCTGTAAAGGTGCATCTAGCAATTTAGCTTTAACATGATCAGGTAAATTTTGTTCCTTTAACCAGGCATGCCTCCTAATCACAGATCCAGTAATTGCGGCCCTGCAGGAGGCCTCTAAGGAATCAAAACCACATTGCAAAGTATGCTTTCCAACTTGTTCAGCTGCATGCAAGAATTCCTGCAAATCTTTATTATCTGCACATTCTGAAATCAACATCATTTTCTGTTTCAGCAATCCCATAACATGTTGTTGGTACTTCAGCATATGAAACCGACAGTTTAAGGCCCAGACTGCCAAGGTTGCAGATGTATAAACCTTTTTCCCCCCATCTGTCCAGTGCCCTTGAATCTCTGTCAAAGGGGGTAGGATTTTTTGCTGTTGAGGCCTTAACTCCCTTTGGACCCTGTGAAATAGTTTCAGGATCAGCAGCAGGGTTTCTAAATAAAAATGCATGCGAGTCAGGGACCCTGTAATATCCGTCAGGCTTACTGGAAGCTGGAGGTAAGGAGTCAGTGGACAAGCTTGACTGCGAAAACACATCATCCACAATGTCTAACACAGGGGGAATGGCTAAAGGCCTGTGCTGAGGGAGAAGAAAATCCCGGAGCCTGTTTTTTTTTGATTCTGAGAAGTCTTGACTCTCCCAGTGAAAATGCTCCTTCAAAGTATGCAAGGTTTCTCCAAATGAATAATCCTCAGGAGGAGATGCAGATGGAATAGACTCCTCAGCATCAGAATCTTCATAGGGAGGTATAGAAAATTCCTGATCAGAAGAGGAATCAGAAGAAATAGAAACCTGATCTGAAGATTCATAATCAGTATCTTGCTTAGGCCTCTTATCAGGAGGGGGATGGGTACCCCTGATCAAGGTAATAAGGTCTTCAGCCACATCTGTTTTTAGGCATAGAAGCCTGTGCACATGGCTCATGCGTTAGTTTTTTAGTTTTAGAAGTTGCCTTTGTCTTTGGTTTTGCAGCTGTTGTCGGTTTGCTATACAAATGCTGAGATCTGAATACACCCTCAGAAGCTGGTGCCTGCTCAGCGGCTCCGGACCCATCCAAAGGTGATACATCCGTCGGTCCAATACCTTGAGTATCTTGCGGCATGCCGGACTCCACATGGGTGTCGGTAGAGGCTTGCGACTCGAAGGTAGCGGGTATCAGGGGCTGTGAAAGTGCCTCAATGAGTACCAGTGAACCGGCGACTGGCTTAGGAGAAGCTTCATCATCAGTTAAGGATCTCGATTGCCTTTCTCTGTCCTTTTCTTTGCGTTTATGTACTCCAGTGGTCAGATTGCTATCAGACGACATTTCTGGGTAGTTAAATCGGTTTCCAAAATACTTTGATGCAAAAATACACAGACACTTAATAGTGCGTTGGTTAAATCTAGCACAAAACCGACAGCCAGGCACATTGTGATCAGGGCCTAGGCAAGGAATACAGTACAAATGGAAATCCTTATGAGGTATTTGCTTCCCACAACATCGGTAAAAAGCAAGAAAAAAAAGTTTCCCCAACGGGGTACTTAGCTTTAGTGAAGACTTCGGTTCTGAAACTCAAACTCGAATATTTCAGTAGTCAGCCGACCGGCACTTGCGAAATGCTTCTTCTTCGGGCACCGCGCGGCAAGAAAGACTGGAGAAAATGGCGTTGGCTGCATGTTTTATACCCCTGATGACCTGACATCATGGAAGAGGAGACAGCAACCAACGCAGGACCCAAGACTTTGGAATTCAGGCCGACTGAGGATAACCTGCCAGCAGATTACCCAAATGTAATGACTGCAACAGTAAAACACGAAGAACATCAGGGAAGTCTACGCCATCCTGTTGTACTTGCTATCACTGTGACCGTAACCAGGAAAAGGTGAAAAAGTTGTCATTTCCTGAGATTTTAAAGATCCAATATACAATGCTGTAACTGCACCACATATTCTCAGAAATCTGTTGTTTCCTGACATAAACATTTCATAATTAGTACTATGTATCTGCACTGGGAGGTGAAATCTTGTTTCTGGTAGCTCCCATCCCCCAATACCAGTCGATTAGGAACACAGGCAGTGAGTGAAACAGTAGCCAACATTTTGAAGAGATCAGCCCCATTCTACTGGTCCACCTCCCCTGCCACCATACCCTCTCAACCTATTAAGAGCAGGAAATCTGGACAAAGCCATAAATAATGGGGGACAAATGACCAAAATCAGGGACCATTTTTTAAATATTGCTCTTACAAACCTAGAAAGTTGATAGAACAGGTTTTGCATTAGCATGAATTTTCTGAAGGGTATGAAGTCTGAAACTCATGTCTGTCATGTTCTGACTTCAGTCTTTAATAATTTGCCACGGATTTGCCACAAAACCCCAATTTCATCAAAAACGGACCAAAAATATGAGGCAAAAACCTGGACATTCTGCGAAAATCTGTACAGTTGAGAGGTATGCCTGCCACAAATATCCTGGCACAAGTACTTCAGCATGATGCCTCCATGATAGCTGCAGCATCACCTCACCAATGAGACCGCAAGAAGGCAGCAAATCCAAGCAAGTGGACATATGCTGCAAAATGAGAGAAGAGCAGAATTTAAAAGTCCATCTGGCTATCAGTCATGAGAAACTAATCAGCTGAGTAAATCATCTGTTTTTTTAGATGCATGTGCACTGTATACGCCAATGAAAAAAAATGGAAAGCACAGACTGCATTACATCTACACGTCTTTGCATCCCTCCCCCACCATTTTCACTGACAGCTTAGCTACTTGTACTGCATGTACTGTCAGGCTCCCAAGATATCAGCTTCCCAATGGGACTGCATCCACCGATGTTGAACAATTCACTCCTTAGGCAGCCTTGCAGGTAAAATGTAATTAAGCCACAGCAACAGTCTGTGGTCAAATCAGCCTTTTGCCTTGGGTCAAACATTACCCCAGGGGACATTCAATCTTCATCAGCGCTGGTATATTACTGCCACAATGACAGATCAAGGAGAAAAAAAATCAAATCTAGGCTGCAACAGCCTCACAATTCGATCTTGTAAAGATCTTTTATGAAGCTCAATATTGTGCAAGCTATCATTTTAATAATGACCCAAAAGGTTGCACACCTGCATAGTAACGTGAATTCTGATTTCACAAGATATAGTTTACTGCAGAACATACATGCATCCAGTGCAGTCTAGAGCACAGGAAATTGACAAACTACTTTACTCCGCTCCACTGGCTAGCAACAGAAGTTCTACAGTCAAGTATTAATATCAAGCTGTTAAACTACGACCTTTGTCCTAAATAAATAATCTAGGAACACAGAATACACAAAAGGAGTGACGGACATTTTCTACTTTTTAACAGCACAAAACTGATGATTTTACTCTGCTTTAAAAGGCATCATGGGGAGCCCAGGTGGAAGGCAACAATGGCACAGAGAAAAGAACCAAATCAGTAACAAGTAGTACTACTCGAGGACTGTACACACTCCTTGCTCCTCATATGGATGATGTCTTTGTACGGAGAATGAAAGCATAATTTTAGAGTAAACATACTGAATTCTTCTGGGGGGTATTCAGTTTAAAGTTCAAAGATAGTTTCCCAATGCGAGTGTCATAAATGTGAGGCAGGCAATGAATGGATGGAAATCATATCTTTCAACTGTCCAGATTTGCATAGAATGTCCAGATTTTTACCTCATATTTTTGGTCCCAGTTACCGCTTTCTTCCCCATCATACTTCTAACATTTGCCATCTACCCAAGGAAAAATTCTATGGAGTCGGCTTGGGGCACAGAAATACCTATTCAAACACTTCCAAGCAAATATTCTAAGTCTTCTAGACTTAGACTATGTTCCCCCCATTGTTTCCTTATGTATTGCATATCTAATCTCTCTTCCCCCATTGTTTCCTTATGTATTGCGTATCTAATCTCTCTTCCCCCATTGTTTCCTTATGTATTGCGTATCCAATATCTCTTCCCCCATTGTATCCTTATGTATTGCGTATCTAATCTCTCTTCCCCCATTGTTTCCTTATGTATTGCGTATCTAATCTCTCTTCCCATTTTTGTCTAGTTTCAACTGATTAGACTGCAGAATATTTTATATGGCATCCCTTTAACAGTAGCTTCTGTTCTAGATTCAGCTAAAAACTCTACCAGAGCAGGTCTTTCAATCAGGGTTCTCATATCCCATTCTCTTTACCTATATAATATTACCAGACAATAATATTGCCAGATTTGCCACTGGAAAACCCTTCAGAACCCACCAGTCAGAATCTAAAACAACTAGGTTGGCTGGAACTTCAGAATCAGCTTAATTTTAACCAACTTATAATTGCCCATAAGATCCTTTACCATCCTCATAATACTACAATACTATCCAGCCTGATCACCCCCTATAAAAACCTTAACACCTTACGCTCTTCAAATAAACTACTAGTTTGCACAAGTAAATCCAATAACATGGCAGGTGACTCTCTCTTCTCAAACACAGTTGGGAAAAACTGGAACCTTCTACCTAGTGAACTTACATCACTATCCTCCCTAACACTTTTCAAACAAAAACTTAAAATTCACCTTAAAAAAACACTGGCTATGCCCTTTTTGTAACCCTGACTAACCTCTGACTGATTTTTATTAACACTTTTACTTCTGCTACCTTTCTTTGACTAAGTTTCTTCTCCCTTATTAACAGAGAAAGCAGGAACTGTAAATTAAGTAATCTTCTATAAGATTACTTCTTCAGAATTCATTTTCTTATGTGATCTCCTAAATTGTATTGTCATATTAAATGAATGGTAATGTATACAAATATGTACTTTGCCTATATTATTGTAACCTTTATTAGTGTTTCAACTATTTTGTTTTTTTTTCTTTGGAGCTTTTCTCCCCGGGCCTCTACTGAAAATGGACATGTATCCAGTTAGACTAGCCCGGTCAACAAATGTAAAATAAAATAAATAAAATAAAAAATATTCTGATATCAACCCCCAAGAGGGAAGGTAGTCTGTGGCCTGCAGTCCAAATGCCTTCTTGGCCTCTTCCCATTTGACTACTATTCCCTGTGTAGTTATTAGCTCCCAATACCTTGGTTCCTTTATTAGTTTTCACCAGTAAATTCCAGCCTCCTCTTGCCTGTATTTGTACCCCCACCTGCAGTTGCCCTATTGACAATCTCCTTTCTTCATTGTCTTGTTGGCTTAGTTCTTAGAATACTTTCTACTACTTTATGATTATAATATTTTATATGCCTGTTATTTTCCTTAAGGATCTGCACCCAAAATCCACCTCTCATTATTTCTTGAATTACATCCCCCGCTCCATCATCTTTTTGACTTTGAAATATAGATTTCTGTTAGTGTTATGTATATGAGCCTTAGCTACGCAGCTCTAAAATATGCTTCATATCAGGTAACCCTAGACTAACTTGTACTATTGGAAGGATCAGCTTACCCAACTTGACCCCCCCCCCCCACACACACACACAAAATCTTTAAACTCTTAATTGCGGTCCACAACTTCTCCAGTTGATAAAATATGCCTGACTTGTATATAAAACCTAAGAGGTCTAAACATTTTCACTCCTTGTATCTTGCTATCCAGATTCCATACCCCTATACAACAGCTTCCAATCTGTCAGGTTTTTTTTTTTTGTTTAGTCTCCTCCCACATATCCTTAGTTGCCGTAACATGATCCTTTTTAACTCATACTCCTAAATACTTCATTTTAATAGTGTCCCCATAAATATGGGCACTGCTGAACCAATTCATTTTGGGTACATAGTTTAAGACTATAGCTTTTGTTTTGTTTACATTCATTTTATATCCAGAAAGAAAAAAAAAAAAACGACACAGTCTCAGAATTTTCTATAACACTGAGATTTCCTTTTTCTGTTTTTTATCAGGTACGAATACTCTCAGATTTCATTTTACTGTCAAGCATCCGCAGAAGTTAAAGAAAGGACTGAACAAGGGGAGAAATGGGGGAAGGAGGGGTGGTAAACGTTAACTGCACTTCATTTTCCGGACTCCTCCCAAGATTAATACAAACTCTCCTCCAAGATTAATACAAACTCTCCTATTTATTTGATATCTAAACTAACTCCATACAAGTCAAGAGGAAGCTAGGATTTTATAATGACCTCAACGTGTTCCCCATCAAGACAAGTTATTTATTTTACTAAAAGCCTTTAAACGATTAAGATGTAAGCATTTTACAAGTATGTGCTGACAGGCTCTTGGTCGCTGTTTATATGGATTCAAACGCACATCCTGCGTACATTTTCTCACTCTCCCCTGAACTGCTTCATTTTCCCAGTTATGTCAGAAGTAGGTTACCAGAAATGTATACAGTACCCCTGACTGCAGGACGGTTCTTGCCAACCGTCTAGAGAAGTAACGGTTTCATACCTCCTGTCCCAGATATTTGTTCCTGTACAGCCAGGGATTCTTAAAGTTTTCCTTGGTATATCTGTTTCACAATGCTTGCTTATCTTTAAATTATCAATTACCACCCTCATGTCTTTCTCCTTTTCTGCTGCTATGACTACAACGCTCATATGTACCCTTTTTCTTCCAAAGCTTCTGTAATAGGGGCACATTGCTTCACATTTCTGTGCTGAACTTAGGCTTTCCCATTTCACACAGCTCCTCCAATCTTACCAAGTCACTCCACTCTCCAATTAGCACAGAAGGAGAAAGTTCATACATATGAGCATCAGCAGCCTGCCTGGTGAAGTCACGGATCATGACACTTTGCTTAATGTCCAGTTTCCTCAGATGTTACTACAATCAACAAAACCAGCTGAAGTTCAATGGTCCAAGTACGGCTGCTTTCTTAAAAGGTCATACAAAGAGAATGAAGTATACGCAAAGTGCTACAAAGCTCACTTTGCCTTAGTCCATTTTAGATAACACTTTTGTTTACTACATGAAGAATTTAAAGAAATGTTGTTTATATAGCAACATGACACAAATCAGGCAATCACAGTGCACACCAAATAAAAAACTCCTTGGATCAATAGCTCAGTAGCAAAACGTGACCAAATAACCAACTTTTTTTAATATAAAAATACACGTTTATTAATACTTGTAAGCGATTTCAAGGGGTCCCTGCCCCAACTTCTTCAGACAAGTAATTTTTCAAAAAACCACATCTTATATACTGACCAAGTAGTTAATAAATCAATTAATCCAACCAATTAC
>NC_056733.1:1475623844-1475668844 GCF_019279795.1 Protopterus annectens | reverse complement strand
GAATGTGGCCCAATGCCCTTAGGCACTGATTTGCCATGTTGAGTATAGCATAAACTAATGCAGTGACCTATCCACTTGGAAATAGTCTGCTTTGAGATAGCCTTTCCTTGTGATCCTGCAGCATATGCTACCAGTAATTGCTCAGTCTTTCTGAAAGCTTTGGTTCTGTCCAAGTAGAAGCGCAGTTGTCTGTGTATGTCCAAAGAAAGAAGAAGTTTCTCACCCTTGTTCTGCGGGTTTGGATAAAAGTTAGGCAAATGAATAGTTTGGTTGAGGGCCACACTGGACACTACCTTAGGCATAAATGTGGGGTTTGTCCTTAGAGAAACCCTATCTGGATGAAAAATGATAAAAGATTCCACAGCCATGAGTGCCTGTAGCTCTGAAACTCGTCTTGCAGAGGTTATTGCTAGGAGCAGAGCTGGTTTCCATGATAAAAATTTTATATCAGCTGTTGAGGCTGGCTCAAAAGGAGGCAGAGTGAGTTTTTCCAAGACATAATTGAGGTCCCATGCAGGTATTGGTGCTCAACTTGGAGGCCATAAGTTTTTGGCTCCTCTGAGGTACTGCCTTAATAAAGGATAAGAAAAAAATAGGTGGCTCTGTATTGTAATGAGCTGAAATGGCAGAGGCATGAATCTTAATTGATGAAAAGGATAGGCCTTTGTCCAGCATCTCAGTTAAGTATTGTAAAATCAGATGGATATTTGGAACAGTCATATTAATTCCTTGTGCCTGGTTCCAAGCACAGAATCTCTTCCATTTTTCTGCATAAGATTTTCTGGTACTGGGCCTACTGGCCTCCAAGATAACATCCATCACTACTTTAGAGAGAGGTGTGTTTTGAAAAGCTACATTATCCCTCATGCTGCCAGATTTAAGGTCCTGAGTTGGCTGTGCAGGATCGGATTGTTTAGTTGGGGCAGTAAGTGAGGAATTTGAGGTAATGCCCATGCTGGGCATGGAGTCAAGTTCCTGAGGATTGGGTACCAGTGCTGGCGGGGCCAGTCTGGTGCAATCAGTATCATTTTTGGCTTCTCTTGTCTGAACTTTAGGAGTACATTGGGAAGGAGAGGCAGTGGGGGAAAGGCATATACTGTGAAGTTTTTCCAGCTGAAAGATAAGAGCATCCACTTTCCATGCTTGCTTGTGATAAGTCCTTGTGCAGAATCTCTGTAGTTGGCAGTTGTGAGGGGAGGTAAATAGATCTATGTCTGGGCATCCCCAATTCCTTGTTATGTTGAAGACTTGTGGATCCAATTTCTACTTGTGGGGATCCATGAGGTTTCTGCTTAGTTCATCTGCCAGAGTATTTATCCTTCCTGGCAGGAATTGTGCTTGCAGATGTACCTGGTAAGTCAATGCTGTGCCCCACAAAGTCATGGCTAGTCTGCAAAGGGGGTAGGAATGTGTGCCTCCCTGCTTGTTTATGTACCACATGACTGTAGTACTGTCCGTCCTCATCAGTAGTTGTCCTGGATGAAGTAGATCCTTGAAGGCTGTCAGGGCATTTTGAACAGCTAGCATCTCTTTTTGGTCGATATGTACATGCATATGGATTGCGGACCATGAGCCCTAAATACATCTTCCTGCCATGTGGGCCCCCCAGGCATAATCCGATGCATCTGTTGTCAATGTCTGCCTAGCTGGGAGTATGGTGAATGGCTGCCTCTTGTTGTGGTGACAGGCCTTTGCCCACCATCGAAACTCCTGTTGCAGGCAGGGAATGAGTGTAATTATAGTTTCCAGGCTGTGGCAATGTTGAGTCCAAACACTTTTTAGATACCATTGTAGTTTCCTCATATGCAGTCTTGCACATGGAATTAGCAGAATGCAGGATGCCATGAAGCCCAAAGCCTGCAGAATTTTTCTTGCAGTTAACTGGGTGGTTGTTGACAATTTTTTGAAATAAGTAGTCAGTTGCCTTCGTTTGTCTGGCGTGAGATAAGCAATATGGGAAGTTGTATTTATGCTTTCACCCAGGAATATTATCTCTTGAAAGGGTACAGGTTTTGATTTATTTTCATTTACTGTGTACCCTAGGCATGTTAATAATCTTTTTACAAATGCCAGATGCTGTAGTAGTATGTCCTTGTTCTCTGCTTGAATAAGGCAGTCGTCCAAGTAAGGATGTATTTGTATTCCTCTCTGTCTGCAAAAAGCAATTACTGGTGCCAGGCATTTTGTGAAGTCCCTGGGCACAGTAGATAAGCCAAAGGGCAGTGCAGAGAATTGATAGTGCATTGAGCCAGCTATGAATCTGAGTTATCTTCTGCATGACTGATTGGAACATGCAGGTATGCCTCTTTTAGGTCTAAAGTTACAAGCCAAGCCTTCTTGCTTAGCATGAGCAGAAGCTGCTGCAGAGTCAACATTTTGAATTTTGGAATATCCAGGTATGTGTTTAGAATAGATAGGTCCAGTATTGGCCTCCAGGCTTTGTCCATTCTGGGCACCAAGAAAAGTCTTGAGTAAAATCCTTGTCCCTCCTCTTGTTGTGGTACTTGTTGAATGGCCCTCATGTCCATGAGGGATGAAACTTTTTCTGCCCCTGCCCATTGTTTTTTTGGCAGGTCTGGCATACCATTTGCCCTTGGCATGGTGTGAAAGTGGAACCTGTAACCTTGTGACACTATGTTCAAGACCCATTTGTCCTGGGTGATTAGGTGCCAGTTTTGAGAAAAAAGTGCTAGTTTTCCCCCTAAAGGAGCTGCCAGAAGATAAGTGCTTGGCGCTGGCAGGGGGAAGTCATTGGGACTGCTTTCTGTATGGCTGTGATTTGTCTTCTCCGCTTTTGGAGGTAGAAGCACCCCATTATTTAGACCTGTATGAGCCTTGGGGCTGGGATCTGTCTCTAGGGCATCTGTATATGCCTCTTTGTGGCTTGTCTGACACTGGAAAGGACCAATTCTTTGTAGGCCAGTGTCTGCTAAATCTTGGAGGCTGTACCTGTAAGAAATCCTTGACTGTTTGCATAGATTTGGCTTTGCCCTCAATTTTCTTCAACACCTCTTCTGCTTTAACACCAAACAAGGTATCATGCTATAATGGAGCATCTAAGAATTTTGCTTTAACATGATCAGGCAGATTCTGTTCTTTTAACCAAGCATGCCTCCTAATGACAGAACCCATAACAGCGGCTCTGCAGGAGGCCTCCAAAGAATCAAAACCACATTGTAAAGTATGCTTTCCAACTTGTTCAGCTGCATGCACTAAATCCTGCATTTTCTTTATTTTCTGCACATTCAGAATTTGTCAACATTTTCTGTTTAAGCAGTGACATAATGTATTGCTGATATTTAAGCATGTGAAACTGATAATTTAAAGCCCTTATAGCCAAGGTAGCAGAAGTGTAAATCTTTTTTCCCCATCTGTCCAGTGCCCTGGAATCTCTGTCAGAGGGGGTAGGGTTTTTTGCAGTGGAAGCCTTGAGCCCCTTGGGACCCTGAGAGATGGTTTCTGGGTCAGCAGCAGGGTTTTTAAAAAGAAATGTGTGGGAGTCTGGGACCCTGTAGTATCTGTCTGGTTTAAAAGGAGCTGGAGGTAAGGAGTCTGGAGTCAGACTGGACTCTGAAAATACATCATCTACAATGTCTAGTACAGGTGGAATAGCCAGGGGCCTGTGCTGAGGCAGTAAAAGAAAGTCTCTGAGCCTTTTCTTAGATTCTGAATAATCTTGGCTTTCCCAGTGGAAATGCTCCCTCATGGTATGCAGTGTTTCCCCAAAAGAATAATCCTCAGGAGGAGAAGCTGAAGGGATAGTTTCTTCAGCATCAGAATCCTCATAAGGAGGAAGAGAGTATTCCTGATTAGAAGAGGAATCGGATGAAATGGAAACCTGATCTGAAGATTCTTATTCTACCTCTTGCCTAGGCCTCTTGTCAGGAGGGAGATGAGACCCCCTGATCAAAGTAATTAGGTCTTCGGCCATTTTGAGCATCTGTTTTTTAGTCATGGAGGCCTGTCCGTGGGGCTGTTGTACTTGTTTGTCTTTAAAGCTGCTTTAGTGTTTGCCTTTGTAGCTGAAGTAGTTTTAACATATAGTTGTGTAGGCCTGAAAACGCCCTCAGAAGCCGATGCCTGCTCAGCGGCTCCGGACCCATCTGAGGGATTGGTTTCCGAAGGTCCAATACCTTGAGTTTCTGTAGGCCTGGTTGACTCCACGTGGGAGTTGGTATCGGCCTGCGGCTCTAAAGTAGCGGTAGTCAGGGGCTGCGGAAGCACCTCACCGAGAACCGGCGAACCGACGACTGGCCTAGAAGAAGCCCCGTCATCTGTTTTGGACCTCGGATGCCTGTCCTCTTTTTCCTTGCGTTTTTTTGTAAACTCCGGTAGTCGGCTGTTCCGACGGCATTATATAATTAAATCTTCTGCCAAAGTAATGAAATGCAAAATCGTACAGACGCTTAATAGTGCGTTGGTTAAATCTAGCACAAAACCGACAACTAGCAACGTCGTGGTCAGGGCCTAGGCAAGGAATGCAGTAAGAATGAAAATTCTTATGAGGTATTTGCTTCCCACAAGAAATACAATTATTAACTTTTTCTGACATCAGTCTGGAGCAAGAAAAAGTTTCCCCAACGGGGTACTTAGCTTTTAATGAAGACTTTGGATCTGAAATTCGAGTCTGAAAATCTCAGGAGTCGGTCGACCGGCACTTGCGAACTGCTTTTGCTTCGGGTACCACGTGGCAAGAAAAACTGAAGAAAATGGTGTCGGCTACATCTTTTATACCCCTGGCGCACTGACGTCAGGGAGGAGGTGACAGCAACTGACACTGGACCTAGACTTTGGAATTCAGGCCGACTGCGGGTAGCCTGCCAGCAGGATAACTCAACTGTAATGACTGCAACAGTGAAACACGAACATCATCCTTAGATGAGCAGAGGGGTAGCTATTACACTACATTCCTAATGGTCATGACTTTCTTTTGATTTTGGCGACTGTGCCCCCTAACTGAATGCAACAATCCACTCAAAGCATTCATGGTCATTTGAGTTTGATATCCCTCGCCTAAACAGCCCACACGAGCCTAAAATGAACAGATATCGAGCTCAAGAAATCTTAATTTGGGCAGAGGACAGGGAAGATTAGCTCTCTAGGAGTAGGATAGATCAGACAGGTTTGCAGTCTCCATCTTTCTTCAGCGTAGTCATAAGATATGTATTCGACTGTCTACAAATTCATTTTTAAATACCCTGGTCTGTGTGAGGCAACCATGTAAGTTCAAGCAGACATGATGATGTTTTTAAAGACAACCACAGACATGAAGGGAGAATATGTAGACTCAACACAGACTGTGACAAGAGGTCAGGACTGAACTCCAGACCCTGGAGCTGTGAGGCAGAAATTATGGCTAATGAGCAACAGCACTGTTCATAAAAAGGTTAAGGTTAAAAAAATGAACAGGGCACCAGCAAGCTGACAGCAAGCAGAGACTGAGTTTTGATGTATATTGCATAATACCCATTCATGTAAGATTCAGAACACGAAACAAAAGAAAGCTGCCCACAAGCATTAAAATCACACGTGCTGCTTAACTATCAATAGGAAGAAAGGGGAAGTTCAAAGCAACTCGGGGTGATAGCAATCTCTGTGAGGGCAGAAAATGATCAATAGGACAGAAGGGATACATCTGAGTGAAGGAAGCCAGGCAAAGATTGACTTCAATGTGGAGATAAAGGGCATTTTCCTGATGCCAAGTCCACCCCAGTTTTGGGGCATGAAACTCAAAACAGGCAAAAGCATTCAAAAAGTTCAGAAGAGGAAGAAAATGTCTGTAAATAGATAGTAAGCACAGCTGAGACTATGTTGTGAAGTAAAAGCAGAACCTACAGCGTCGTGGTTCAGTGGATAATCCGTCTCTGCTCCCAGCTCCAGGGTCTGTGTTTCAGTCTTAACCTTTAGGCACACTCACTGAGGAGTTGGCATGTTCTCCACTACCTGCACTGATTTCCATCAAAAATGCTGATTGCCAAAAACATTCTGGTTGATGGATAACTTTAAAATTGTCTATATTTAACTTTGCTTCTGTGGCCCAGGTCATGGTTGCAATGGGTATGAAACTGGTTAGTTAAATTACCAGTGCAATACTTAACAATAAACAAATGAAAAGAAAAAAAATTGGCACCCACCATCTTCAACCATCGTAGTCAAGTTAAAAAAAAACAAGAGTACAGAAGATATTCCAAGAAAAACAAAAGTTAAAGACAACATTCCAAAACTTGTGAAGACAAATGAACTGTAAAGGCAGACAACAACAGCATTTAGTGGCAAAATATAGGTAAGGGAACTTATTCTCTAGTACCCAAAGGAAGGTTGGAGCTGTAGGATGTGTAAGAACATGCAAGTTGTCTCTAAACATAAAAGGACTATGACGGGATGCCACTTATAACTTTAAAAAAATAAACATTCTAAGGATTTGGGGGCTTGATAGGGACAGCAGTCATTTTTCCTTGGCCACATTTATGCAACATTTTTATTCAGATGATGCATTTACACCATAACCTGGAATGGATGGGAGCACATTAACAAAATGTTAAACTTAGTCAAATTGTTAGCATTAAGTAATATAGTAAAGACATTTGACATATTTGCAGCATGCTGTAGCTACAGAAATTGTTGGAGATAAAGAGAACACACATAAGATGAGCTGAGGGTCATACAAAAACTGCAGCAGGGAAGAAGAGATGCCTTCAAATGTTTACTTGTCTCCAACTACAGGAGACAGCACCAGCAGACTGAGGTGGGGTATAGGAAAATACAAAAGAAAAAAAAAATGAAATACCAAGATTTTGCAATTCTACATACACAGGTGTCCCCAGGCTCATAAAATGACCGCAAGTACTAGTGAAGCACTCATCCAGCCATGACTCAGTACTGAAGTGATGAGAACCTTCAGAATATCACCAGCTATGGACAACTCACTCCATTTAAAGGGCTTCATTTTTCTCTTAAAAAACAATAGCTTACCAAAGGGTTTTGCATCATAACATGATACCTAGCATTTCTATGAATAAAAAGTAAAAGCGGCTTTCATAACCATTTGTTCAACCCAAGAGATGACCAAGACCACTGCAGCAAGACCAATTATTCATGTTCAGATCAAATAATCACTATATAGATTCTCTTTGGTCAGTACAAGTAGTCAAAATCAAATGATCACTATGTAGATTCCCTTTGGTCAGTGCATGTAGTCAAAATCACATAATCACTACACAGATTCCCTTTGGTCAGTACAAGCAGTCAAATTACAGAATGCTGTTACCTCGATCATTTCAGGACACAGTGGTCAATTATTTTAAAACTCACCCAAGTCCCGGAGTCCTGGATCTGTTCATGTGGTCTAGAATGAGAAGTGACCTACACAACTTAGAAGTACTAACTTAATTCTTCTCTAGAATATACCAAACTGGGTAACATCAGCTTTCACTCCTCTCACTACATTATTCTCTTAGTACACAACCTCTATCTTCACTCATATCTATTTCCACCTATGTACTACCATCCACTACTCTATGGTCTATTACAACTATTCACTACATTCAACCACAATCCTAACATCCTAGTCTCTGTGGAATAATACTATGGCCGAATCAGGAGAAGGAGATAACGATGCATGAAATTATACTTCTATGAGACATGATTCTATTTGTGTCTTTCGTCTTTTCTCGGTTAGGGGTCGCCACAGCGGAACTCTGGTCCACTAATGATTGGCGGTTGATTTTTACGTACCAGCTTGCCAGGCCTGATGCACAACCTTCAACGAAGGTACGCCCATTCACGCATGTCTCCATGCAGAAGACGCTCTAACTGAGAATCGAACTGGACAGCGTCTTACTGTGATACAATGTCTAATCTGTATGCTATTTTTATTTTGTACTGTACTTGCATGCCTTTTCTGCATAGCCAGTCTGATATGTCTAATCAACATTTGTCATCATATCTTTTTCTGACCCTGTTACTTGGACCATAAATAAAATTAAAAGAACTTTCTGCATGTTTTGTTAACAATGTCTGACAAGTTTATATCTACCTAAATTGTATTATTTGCGCACTCAGATTTCTTAATGCAGCTTTTTGCCCAAGGCCTTCTCATAGAAATGTCGCTCAGTCCTCCACTGCCAGTAAGCTAAATTAAATAAACTGAATAAAAATAAAAAATAATTCTAAAATTTCAAATCTATATGCACATATCTCAAAAAACATTGCAGAAAGCAGACAAATCCTTTTACTGTACACAACACATCCTTAATGTCATAACGTCCTAGACAAACAATGCTTCATTTTACTAAAAAATAAAAACAATTCTATTACATTTAATATACAGCAGATAAACAGATGCAAAAATGGCATCCAAGTATGTTTTTATTAAACAGACCACAGCACACCAAACTGTATAAAAAATGTAAGAAAAGTGACGACCCCCCCCCCAACTGCAGTAATTTGAAACATGCACTTCTGCCTGGCATCAAGGGAAATTGCAGCTCAAACATTCAGTTTTCCCAACAAGACTGCCCAATTTTGAGAACTTTGGTAAAATCAAAGTCTTTATGAAGGAACAGTCAAAGATGTTGGCAGGTATACTTCATGTATACCATGGCATTCACTTTACAGCATGTTTCATTGCACAAAATAAATTATTAATGCATCGTGACGATTCCTGGTATGTTTACCATGACTGTATTTAATTATGTTACAGATTTCTACTGAAATGCCTTTATTATTGGAATGCCAGGCTGGCTAAAAAGTACAGTTGTGTACACTTACCATAAATGTAGATGTTCGAGTGTATTCACTGCTGCAGTCTTCACTTTTGGGTTATCCCTACCAGGGGTAGCAATCAGTCGGCCCGAATACCAGAGGCTTAGCATTTCTGCATCGGTTGCTGTCGCTGTAGAACTGACATCAGGTCGTCAGTAGTATAAAGTAAGGCAGCCAACACTATTACATCAGTTTTTCTTGCCCCCAAGTGGTAGCCAGTATATGGTGGGAGAACCCCACTAGTAGAAAGTAAATACCAAAAAGTTCCTTACAAGGAGAGAGAGAGAATGAAAAAAGGGGGATGGAGGAAAACTAGGACTGCAACAGTGAATACACTCTAACATCTACATTTATGGTAAGTGTACACAACTGTACTATTCTTTGTGTTTCACTGTTGCAGTCATCTCATTTGGGTTCATTCCCAAAGCTGAGGAAAAGTGTGAAGGCTAGGATGCCCTGCAAGACTGCAGTGGCAAAGCCTGCCCTGGATTTGGAGAAGTTAGGCAGGTGGTAATGCTTGGTGAAGGTGTGAACAGATGTCCTTGTTGCAACCTCCAGGATGTCCCTGGTGGGGACTTCTCAGAGGAAAGCTGCAGAGGTGGAGGCTGCTCTGGTAGAGTGAGTTCTGACCCCTTAGGGGGAGGTTTCCCCATGTTGCTTGTAGCAGAAATGGATGCAGTGTGCTATCCATTTGGAAATAGTTTGCTTGGATATGGCTTTGCCCTCTGCTTCTGCAGCAAAGCTGACTAACAATTGATCGATCTTTCTGAATGATTTAGTCCTGTCTAGACAGAATCTGAGCTGTCTGTGCACGTCTAGAGAGTGTAGTATCCTTTCTCCCTTGTTTTGCGGGTTAGGGGAAAAAGGTGCTTAAATGAATGGGTTGGTTGAGAGCAACACTGGATACCACTTTTGGCATTAAGGATGGGTTAGTTCTGAGGGACACCCTGTCTGCATGGAAGATGATGAAGGGCTCTACAGTCATGAGTGCTTGTAGCTTGGATACTCTTCTGGCTAAAGTGATGGCCAGAACCAAGGCGGTCTTCCAGGAAAGAAACTTTAACTCTGCTAAAGCTGCTGGATCAAAGTGGGGTAGGGTGAGCTTTCCCAACACAAAGTTTAGATCCCAAGCTGGGGTAGGTGCTCTTCTGGGTGGCCTCAAGTTGCTAGCCCCTCTTAGGAACTATTCAATAAGAGGGTGTGAGAAAAATGGTTGCTCAGTGTTGAAATGAGCAGAGATAGCAGAGGCATGAATTTTAATAGAGGAAAAGGAGAGACCACTGTGTAGTAGGTCAGCTAGATAATCCAGGATGAGAAGTAGGGAGAGCTGTGCCATATCGGCTCCCTTAGTCTGAATCCAGGTTCAGGACCTTTTCCATTTGTCAGCATAAGACTTTCTAGTGCTAGGGCATCTGTCCTCACATACAACATCTAGAACCTGTTTACTGAGATTGGCAGCTTGTTCAGTGGTCAGGGAATAAGCCAGGCTGTCAAATTGAGGGTCTGCAATTGGGGACGCATGAAATCTCCTTCTCTCTGGGTTAGGAGGGTTGGTATCTGAGGGAGATGCCATGGTAGCAGAGGGGACAGGCTGCGCAGCAGTGGGTACCAGTGCTGGCGAGGCCAGTCTGGAGCAATTAGAATTGACTTGGTTTTTCCTGCCTTACTTTGAGCAGTACCCTGGCAATAAGAGGTAGTGGGGGAAAAACAGACCATGAGGTTTCTCCACTGGAAGGCTAGGACATACACTTTCCAGGCCTTGCAGTGAAGCTCCCTGGTGCAGAACTTGCTGGGCTGATGGTTGGAGTGGGAAGCAAAGAGGTCGACCTTCGGGTTGCCCCATTTCTGAGTTATTAGGGTGAATGTTCTTTGGTCTAGCTGGAACTCATGTGGGTCCAGAAGATATTTGCTTAAGTTGTCTGCCAGAGAGTTTAGAAAGCCTGGCAGGAATTGCGCTAACAGGTGTAGTTGCATGGCTGAGGCTGTGTGCCAAAGGGTCATGGCGAGCCTGCACAGAGAGTAGGAATGAGTCCCTCCCTGCTTGTTGATATACCACACCACAGTGGTGGTGTCTGTTTTGATCAGTAGAGCTCCTTGGGAGAGAAGGGGCCTGAAAGCTGTCAATGCGTGCTGAACAGCTAACATCTCTTTTTGGTTGATGTGCAGATGTATTTGATGTGGGCTCCATTGGCCTTGTATGCACCTGCCGTCCAGGTGTGTACCCCAGGCATAGTCTGATGCGTCGGTGGTGAAGGTCTAGGTGACGTGGGATGGTAAGAAGGGTTGTCCCTTGCTGTGGTAGCATGCTGCTGCCCATCATAGAAAAAAAAACTTTCCTTATGCAAGGTATCATTGGTATAAGAGTTTCCAGGTCTTGAGAATGCTGACACCAAAGGCTTTTTAGGTACCACTGAAGTTTCCTCATATGCAGTCTGGCATATGGAATGAGTAGAATGCAAGAAGCCATGAACCCCAGAGCTTGCAGGAATTTTCCTTGCGGATAACTGGGGTCTGGCGGCTATTTGAGAGAAGTAGGCTGTCAGGTAAGTTTGCTTTTCTGCAGTAAAGTATGCCATCTGGGATGCGGTCTCCAGGCTTGCTCCCAGGAATGTAATTTTTTGGGTGGGTACTAGTTTGGATTTCTTTTCGTTGATAGTGTAACCTAGGGAGGTCAGTAGGTCCTTTATAAAGGCCAGGTGCTTGAACAGCTTTTCCGGACTGTTTGCCTGAATTAGGCAGTCATCTAAGTATGGGTAAATTTGAATATTTCTTTGTCTGCAAAAAGCAATGGCAGAAGCCAGACAATATGTGAAAACTCTGGGAGAAGTGGATAAGGCAAAGAAAAGCACAGAGAACTGAAAGTGCAAAGATCCTGCCCTGAAACGTAGGTATTTCCTGCATGATTCCCTGACAGGGATGTGAAGGTAGGCATCTTTTAGGTCTAGGGTAGTTAATCAAGCATTCTTTGAGAGCATGGTTAGTAGTTGTTGGAGGGTGAGCATTTTGAATTTTGGAATCGCCAGGATGGTGTTTAGAATGAATAGATTGAGGATGGGGCGCCAGGTGCCGTCTTTTCTGGGTACTAGGAAGAGCCTGGAGTAGAAACATTGGCCTATTTGTTCTGCAGGAACAGGTTCTATTGCCCTCAGAGAGCAGGGAAAGGACTTCCTTTTTGGCCACTGCCCACTGGTTTGGAAGAAGATCTGGGAACCCTTCTGGGGTTGGAAGAGTGAGGAAAGAAAATCTGTATCCCTGGGACACTATGTTGAGGACCCAGCAGTCGTTGGTAATAGTGGTCCAGGTACTTGCATGGAAGGAGAGTTTTCCTCCTAGGGGCAAGTGCAGGTGGGCAGAGGGAGGGGGTGGAAGTGGAGAGTCATTGTGAGTTCTTACCATGAGGGGTGGCTTAGCACTCCAGGGTTTTGAAGTGGAGGAACTCCATTGCTTTGATCTCTGCAATCCCTGTGGCTGTTGTCTGTGGGGTTCTGCTGACCTGGAGGGGGCAAGAAAGGACCAGTGCTTGGAGGGGCAATGCCTACTGAACCTGGGTGGCTGGACCTGCAGGAAATCCTCAACTGTCTGCATCAATTTAACTTCGTCTTCCATCTTTTTTAAGACCTCTTCTGCCTTGGTGCCAAATAAGTTGTCTTTGGGCAAGGGTGCATCCAGTAATTTGGATTTAACATGGTCTTGCAAGGGCTGTTCTTTAAGCCAAGCATGCCTTCTAATGACAGAACCAGTGACTGCTGCCCTGCAAGATGCTTCTTGGGCATCAAAACCACAGTGTAAGGTGTGCTTAGTTACTTGACTTGCAGAATGCCTTAACTCTTGTAAAGTACAGTTTTGTACCTACCATAAATGTAGATGTCCGAACTGGATAGCATCTGCAGTCATAACAACTGGGTTGTCCTGTCGTCAGGCAGCCCTTCAGTCGGCCGGATTCCAAAGTCCGGGTCCGGCTTCGGCTGATGTCGCACTCCACCCGACGTCATCTCTGTTGGTCTTCGGGTATAAAAGCATCAGCCGACGCCATTTTCCTCAGTGTTTCTTGCCCCAGATGCCAGAAGCCCTCTTGCAGGCTAAAATTTGGATAGATGCCAATGTTTCAAAATAGATAGAGGAAAACACAACAATAAGCATGTATGTACATATATACAAACAAATACACCATAAAAGACTCCCCCCCAACAGCTAGCTATTAGGAGGGTAAACACCCTAGGAGTACCACAGAGGGGAAGGAGGGAGGGTAATCCTGACTGCAGATGCTATCCAGTTCGGACATCTACATTTATGGTAGGTACAAAACTGTACTATGTCCTTCATGGATGCATCTGCAGTCATAACAACTGGGTAGAATACCATAGCCAACTAGGGGAGGAGGATAAAAGTAGATTATGGTGTGTTTAGGATCCCTTGCAGTACAGCAGTGGCAAACCCTGCTCGGGATCTGGAATATAGAGGCAAATTATAATGCTTGGCAAATGTATGCACGGAGGTCCAAGTAGCCGCCTCAATAATGTCTTTGGTTGCCACTCCTCGTAAGAAGGCTGTGGTAGTGGCTGTTGCCCTTGTTGAATGAGGTCTTATGTTCTGTGGAATTGGTTTTCCATGGAAGGAGTAACAGAATCGTATGCAATTTCCTATCCATTTGGAGATTGTCTGTTTGGAAATAGCTTTTCCTTCCCTTCCTGTTGCATAGGCTACCAAAAGTTGGTCAGTCTTTCTGCTATTTTTTGTTCTGTCCAAGTAGTAGCGTAGCTGTCTATGTACATCCAAGGTATGCAGTATTCTTTCCCTCTGTTTTGTGGGTTGGGAAAGAAGGTAGGTAGGTGGATTGCCTGGTTTAAAGACACTCTGGATACCACCTTGGGCATAAATGTAGGATTAGTCCTCATGGACACTCTATCTTGGTGGAAGATTAGGAAGGGTTGCACTGCCATTAAGGCCTGTAGTTCTGAAACCCTCCTTGCTGAAGTAATTGCCAGTAGGAAAGCAGTTTTCCATGACAGGTGTTGTAGGTCTGCTGTTGCTGCTGGTTCAAAGGGTGATAGTGTCAATTTTTCTAGCACAAAGTTCAAATCCCAAGCTGGTAAAGGTGGTTTCCTTGGAGGTTTTACATTCTTGATTCCTCTGAGGAACTGCCTGAGCAAAGGGTGCGAAAAAACAGGTGGATCAAAGCTGTATTCTGCTGAAATAGCTGATGCATGCATCTTGATGGAGGAGTAGGACAGGCCTGAATGAAGAAGTTCGGCCAGATACTCCAGAATGTTAGGCATATCTATGTTTGACACATCTTTTCCTCTTTCTGTACTCCAAATGACAAACCTTTTCCATTTTCCAGCATAGTTCCTTCTTGTTGAAGGTCTGCGTGCTTCAAGAATAATGTCTTTTACTCTTTGGGAAAGTTCTGGATTAGCTGCTGCTATGTGATGTTCCATGCAGTTAGTTGCAACGCGTTTTAGGTTTGGATGTATGATGCTGTAGTTGTTCTGAGTTAACATCAAAGGCATCAGGGTATTGGCCACATATTGTTCGAGACATGCTCCTCAGTAGTGGGTACCAGTGTTGTCTTGGCCAGTTCGAGCTATCAGGATTATCCTTGGACGTTCTTCCTTGATTTTCAGTAGTACCTTGTGTATCAAAGGAAGAGGTGGGAATGCATATGCTGTTAGGCCTTTCCAGTTGAAGGAGAGCGAATCCACTTTCCATGCTAGTGGGTGGAATGTCCTTGTGCAGAATTTTTGAGCTGGTGATTGAGAGGTGAAGCGAATAGGTCTATCTGTGGCATTCCCCATTTCTTTGAGATGGTCTTGAAGATGTCCGGGTGCAGCTTCCATTCGTGGGCATCCGGGTGGTTCTGCTTAATATGTCTGCTAGAGTATTGTCTTTCCCTGGTACAAATATTGCCTGTAACTGGATGTTGTAGCTGAGTGCCAGGGTCCACAGCTCCAAGGTCATTCTGCATAGGGGTATGAATGAGTGCCTCCCTGTTTGTTGATGTACCACATGACTGTGGTGTTGTCTGTCCTTATCATCAACTGGCCCTCCTTGAGAAATGGTTTGAACTTTTGGATTGCCAGTTTTACTGCCAGCATTTCTTTTAGGTTGATGTGCAGGTGAAGTTGATCCTGTGTCCACAATCCTTGCACGCATTTGTCCAGCATGTGGGCCCCATCCTAGGTCTGAAGCGTCTGTTGTGATGGTCTGGCTTGCTTGACATCTGCGAAAGGGTAGGCCTGGGTTTGACTGGCATGCCTGAGCCCACCATAGGAACTCCTGTTTTAAGCATGGAATTAGTGGGATTTCTGTTTCTAGACTGTGTCTGTGTTGGGACCATAAATTCTTTAGGTACCACTGTAGTTTTCTCATATGTAGTCTGGCAAATGGAACCAAGATTATGCATGATGCCATGAAGCCCAAGGCCTGCAGAACTTTTCTTGCTGTTAACTTGTTCAGTTTTGTTAGTGCCAAGAAGTAAAGAGGAAGTTCTTTTGTTTTTCTGTAGTCAGGAATGCCATTTGTTTTACTGTGTCCAATTCGCCCAAGAATGTCCTTGTTTGGGATGGTATCAGCCTTGACTTTTGTAAATTGACTGTGTATCCCAGTGCTTGTAGCAAGTAAATGACCCTTTGTAAATCTGTTGTCAGCTTGCTTTTGTTGTCTCCTTGTAGCAGGCAGTCGTCCAGGTATGGGTAAATTTGAATTCCCTGTAGTCTGCAATGGGCGATTACTGATGCCAGGCATTTTGTGAATACTCTGGGCAGTAGATAAGCCAAAGGGCAATGCTGAGAATTGATAGTGCTCTGATCCTGCAAGAAATCTGAGGTATCTTCTGCAGATTGGTCGAATAGGGACGTGCAGGTATGCCTCCTTGAGATCTAGAGTTACCAGCCAAGACTCCTTGCCCAGCATGGGAAGAAGCTGCTGTAGGGTCAGCATTTTGAATTTTGGGACAATGATGTATGTATTTAAGGTGGACAGGTCGAGAATTGGTCTCCAACTTTTTCCTTTCTTGGAACTAGGAATAGTCTGGAATAGAACCCTTTCCTTGCTCTGCTGTTGGCACTCTTTCCACAGCTCTCATGTTTGCTAACTCCATTATCTGGCGTAGAGCCTCTGTTTTTGATTTGGAGGTAGATTTGGCATTCCTCTTTTGACTGGTAAAGTGTGGAAGTGAAACCGTAACCTTGATCTATGGTTTGTAAAATCCACTTGTCTTTTGTTATGCAGTGCCAGTTCCTTGAAAATAAGGTTAACTTTCCGCCTAGAGGAGCTGCTATTTGTTCCCTGGTAGGCGGATTTAGGGTTAAGTCACTGTGGTTGTGCTGATGTAGTGGCAGTGGCTGTGTCTGTGCCTCTGTTGTTACCTTGCCACTGTCGTCCTCTGTAGGCACCTCCTCTGGATTGGTTTCTGCCTCTGGAACGCCTATTCCTGCCCCTTTGAAATTTTGTGGAGTCAGGAAAGGACCAATTTTGGCAGGCCAGTTCCTGCTAAACCTTGGGGTTGAACCTGCAAGAAATCTTTAACAGTTTGAACAGATTTTGCCTTTTCTTACATTTTCTTCATAACCTGCTGGGCAGGTGTACCAAACAAACTTGTCTTGTCCATAGGAGCATCTAGCAGCTTAGCTTTAACATGATCCGGTAAAGCTTGTTCCTTTAGCCATGCATGCCTTCTTATCACTGTGCCTGTCATGGCTGATCTAAATGAAGCCTCCAGTGCATCATAGCCACATTTTAAGGAATGGTTGCTAACCTGTTGTATGTTATTTACCATCTCTAATACATATTTCTTATCAAGAGATTCATCACTGGTTAGTTTTTTAGTTAACTGATCAAGCATAAACTCTTGGTATTGTATCATGTGAAACTGACAGTTTAACGCTCTAGCTGAGAGAGTAGCTGAAGTGTAGACCTTTTTACCCCATCTGTCTAATGACCTTGCTTCCCTTTCAGAAGGAGTAGGGTTTTTAGCTATGGTCGCGGCTACTGCCTTGGGACCCTGGGATATAGTTTCTGGGTCTGCAAGTGGGGCCTTGTAAAGGTGGTGATGAGTATCTGGCACCCTGTAAAATCTGTCTGGTTTGGCAGGGGCTGGGGGTAAAGAATCTGGAGCGGAGCAAACATCATTGAAAGCATCATCCACCACAGAGAGAACAGGAGGTATAGCTAAGGGCCTGTGCTGTGGGAGGTGCAGAAAAGTCCTAAGTCTTTTTCTGGAGTCTGAAAAATCCTGTTGCTGCCATTGGAACTGTTCTCGCATGGCATGCAAGGTTTCCCAAAGGAGAATTCTTCTGGTGGGGAAGCAGCAGGAATGGATTCTTCAGCATCAGAATCTTCAAAATTGGAGAAGGGAGCCTCTGGCTGGTCAGTTATGTCTGATTCATCAGCAGATTCATCAGAGGACACTGGCTCAGGGGGCTCTGCCCTAGGTCTCTTCTCTGGGGCCTGAGAGGCCCTATCTGGGTGAGATTGAGATCCTCTGATTAAAGAAATTAAATCTTCTGCCAAAGAAAGCATTTGGGAACTAGAAGAGGGCCTGGATGTGGGGGGTTTAACAGGCACTGATTTAGTAGTCTTGGCTGCTTTAGCCCTGGCGAAGGCCTTAATGGACATGGCTGCTGGAGGCCTAGCAGCACCACGTGCTGGGGTAGAGACATCCAAGGGGATGGTGTCTGATAAGCCAACCACCGTAGTGGGTAAAATTTCTGAGGTCGATTCAAGAGTTGTAGCAGGGGCCTCAGAGGTAGGGATAGGTTCAGCTGTACTTAGATCAGTTTTCTCGGTTTCGGCCGAAACCGAGACACTCGCGGTTTGCTTAACCATGGTTTCGGCCGAAACCGCGGACCGCGAGTGTCGGTCTTTATCTTTGCGTTTTTTGGTAGATTGGGTAGTCGGAGGATCCGACGGCATAATGTACGCAAAATCAGAACCGAAAAACTGTTCTGCAAACTCTGACTGACGCCTAAGCGTTCGTCGGTTGAAAGAAGCACAGGCCGAACAGGCTGCTACGTCGTGGGCTGGGCCTAAACAAGGCAGACAGTAAGAGTGGAAATCTTTATGAGGTATTTGTTTCCCACAGGTTAAACAATTGTTAACTTTTTCTGACATCGGCTGAGGCAAGAAAGAGTCCCCAACGGGGTACTTAGCTTTAGAAGTCTTCGAAGTAGTATTCGGTAGAAGTAATCTCTGGATCCGACCGACCGGCACTTGCGAACAGCTTCTGCTTCGGGCGCCACGCGGCAAGAAAGACTGAGGAAAATGGCGTCGGCTGATGCTTTTATACCCGAAGACCAACAGAGATGACGTCGGGTGGAGTGCGACATCAGCCGAAGCCGGACCCGGACTTTGGAATCCGGCCGACTGAAGGGCTGCCTGACGACAGGACAACCCAGTTGTTATGACTGCAGATGCATCCATGAAGGACATCTCTATTTTCTGCACAAGTAGGAAAAGATGATATTTTTTCTTTCTGGAGTTCCATGGTGTGTTGCTGAAATTTTAGCATATGAAACTGACAATTTAGTGCTCTAATAGCAAGAGTAGCAGAGGTATATACTTTTTTGACCCCATCTGTCTAATGCTCGGGAATCCCTGTCTGAGGGGGTGGGATTCTTAGCAGAAGTTGCTTTAATTCCTTTGGGCCCTTGAGAAATAACCTCAGGGTCAGCAGTAGAAATTAGTGAAAGTCAGGGACCCTAATACCGGTCAGGTTTCCTAGGAGCAGAAGGGAGGGTTGTCTGGAGTCAAACTGGATTCCATGAAAATATCATCCACAACATCCACGACAGGAGGAATGGCCAAGAGTCTGTGCTGTGGAAGATCTAAGAATTCCCCGAGTCTCTTTTTAGATTGAGGGTAGTCCTGACATTCCCATTGGAAATGCTCCCTTGAAGTATGCAGGGTTTCCCCAAAGGAAAAGTCCACGGGTGGAGAAGCTGAAGGAATGGATTCCTCTGCATCAGAATCTTCATATGCAGAAAGGGGTTGCATATCTTCATATTCAGATGGATTAGAGTCATCGGACTCCTGTTCAGATAAAACTACTGGGGACAAATCTCTTTTTCTTTTGGAAGGGGTAGCTTGGCTTCCCCTGATCAGCATTATAAGGTCTTCTGCCATTTTCCGCATTTGAGACGGAGACAAGGAAGCAGGTACCTGAGATTGGGTTGTCGGTTTCTTGGGTGTGGTTCATACCCTGGGCCTTAGAAACTCGGTAGTTTTTGAAAGAACAGTAGATGCGAAAGAAGTTGGTCTAGTTCGAGAAACGGTAGTGCAAAATACTTCCTCAGAAACCATGGCCTGCTCAGCGGCTCCAGACCCATCCAAGGTAGAGACATCCGCAGGATCTTTAGTCGTTGAAGAGTTTTGCGGCATACCAGACTCCAAAAGGGTCTCAGTAGCAGCCTGTGAATCCAAAGAAGCGGGCATCAGGGGCTGCAAAAGCACCTCATGGAGGACTGAAGAACTGACGACTACCTTAAAGGAAGTGTCGTTTGTAGGTTTGGACCTGTCTTTATCCTTACGTTTTTTCGGAAGATCTACTGTCGGATGGCTTACCAAAGCCATATTGGAATTTGAGGACTGAGAGCGAAAATATTTAGCTACAATAAGGGCTAGACAACATATAGTTCTGGTGTTGAACAAAGCACAAAAACTACAGTGAGCAACATTGCGGTCTGGGCCTAAGCAAGTGACGCAGTAAGAATGAAAGTCTAGATGTGGTATTTGCTTTCCACAGGTGAGACAATTGTTAAATTTTTCTGACATCGGTTAGAGCAAGAAAAAAGGATCCCCAATGGGGTACCTAGCTTTAGAAGACTTCAGCTTCAATTCGTAAAATGAAAACTCAGGTAGCAGACGACCGGCACTCATGTGAACTGCTTCTGCTACAGGCTCCTCAGCAAGAAAGAATGATGCAATGGCGTCAGCAGCCTTATTTTATACTACTGACGACTTGACATCAGTCCTACAGTGACAGTAACTGATGCAGAAATACTAAGCCTCTGGTATTCAGGCCGACTGAGGGCTACCCTGGTAGGGATAAACCAAATGTGATAACTGCAACAGTGAAACACGAAGAACATACGTTTATCATTTAATTAAATCATTTCATTTTAACGTACTAAAAGGTATACTCGGAAGCATGCACAATATGGCATGTGCTTTCACACTTGTGTGTGACAGCATGTGTGCCCAAGCAGAGGAGAGGCTATATTCTGAAATTTGTTATAGAATTCCAAAAAATCTGGCTATACCCCAGGGACAAATAAAGAACTTTAAATCAAATTCATGTTCTCATTCCACTGATCCCATCCATTTTTTGACTAAGCCTCCACACTTACAAAGCTTGATACTTCCACACTCCCAAAAACCATGCTGCTTTGTTGCTGCCGTGCATTCTTTGCCACTGAAAAGTAGTATGAGGACTCCCTGACCCACTGCATCAGTGAGGGTTGCACTCTCATAAAGGATGGCATCAGTCTGTACAATTTCAGACAGTGAAAGGAACTCTCTGAGCACACTGATTACTGGAGGGTCATCTGAAGTAGAATATGCACACAATACACATACAGGACTGCAATGACACCACAGATAATCATTAATTAGGGGCATACCTACAAGTTAACATGAAATGTCCCAATACATACACAGACCACTGCTTAATGACTGGACCTGTGACCACCTAACCACCTCCCAATTTCCAGCAAGGCCAAAAATGCACACATCATCCACTGGCCATTAACAAGGTGCCCATGGTCAATAGAGGGGGGTACTCACTCCTCCAACGATGTTGTCCTCTTCCATATGATTTACATGAAGCATAACGACCATTTTCTAGTTATGCAGGAACTTTTCAGGTACAGCAGAAAGGACACCTGGAGTGTCCTTCCCAGTGCTAGTGGGAATGAGCAAAACTCCCTTTTCACATCTGTAAAAGAAGTACACCCTCATAAATCATTACAGAGAATGTTTTCCCTTGCAGTTATTCCAACAAAAAGGTTGCCATTTTATTCTCAGCATTTCTTTCTGCGAGTTGCTTTCCTGATAGGTCATCTAATGGAAGGGATGCAGCTCCCTTCCTGTGTTTGTAAGTAGCTCAAAACTCTATAGAAATAGTGCTAAGAGTATCTACTGTTCTCTTCCATTACAAAAGGTAGGGATGCTTGGAGTTACTCCAAAGAGCAGTTAAGGCTCTGCAGCTGGCTCTAACTTATACACACAAGTTTGTGCTACAGATTAAGAAGTGTCTTCAGACAGGAGGAACACTAACGTACAACATTATGTCAAACATTATTTTACTTTTGATCAACCCAAGTGACTAAATGTTTAGATCACAAAGCAACACGCAGTTACATCAGCGAGTAGCGCACAGTTACTCTGCATCTTCAAGGCCATGTGCTTGATACAGCTGAGTTTTTATGAGGATTTTACCGTCTAAAGTGCAGACTGTGCCAACTGCGGTAAATGTGCATTACCACATTGTGTGTTATGCTTTTAATTAATTCATCTACTGCAAAGGAATTTTTTATTAAGTCAAATCAAAAGTTCTAAACTGCATAACTTAATTAATGCACTGGATACAGAGGTAGTACCGGGGCTTAAATCACAGTTGGCTCCTCTAACAGGGCTGTGTTCTTTGGAATGTTTCACTTATTGCAGCTTCTGTATATTTTTATTAATGACATCTGAAGTTCTGGAAAATACAGCCTTCCCACTTGGAAAATGAGCATCACACAAGCATGGGGTGGGTGGTAGGACAAAAGTTAACAGATGTTAGCTTACCATAAGCACACAGCTTACTCTCAAGTTCCATTTGAGGATCTCTTATGCAACCCAAGCATACATGTTTTTTTCTTAAACTAGTGTTAAAGTTTCCTTTCCCCTTTTACATGGCTTCTCAGACCTTTAGATCAGAGGTGAGCTCTCTATCCTGGATGAGGAAGAAAAGTCCTAAAACAGTTTTACTTACTGTTACATTAGTGACCAAGTCTTTCCAGGTTAGTTTTACCAAGTTAACGTAGGATTCCACCAGATGCACATTTGTATTTTTCATGCTTGCTAAAAGAAATAAAGAGCAGATTTTTTTTATTGCGCATTGAAGGGAAAAAAAAGACACAGTCTCCTACCTTCATCTTTTTTTATTATACAGCAAAGTCTTGCTTCTTCCTGAAATAGAATAAACTGTTTTCTTTCCAGAATGCTGCATATGAAAAGGAGAGTCACCTTGGATTGTAGGTCTTGATGACCCAATGCTGTTTTATCCTCCCTCTAGCTCTTTGTACGCATAGTAATTACTTAATTCATTAGTTAAAAAGAAAAGAAACCACTCACTACACCGACACTACGTTATTCATCAGCTCTGCCCTTATGATCTGAAAATATCATGGCGGAATCTTTAAGGCAGAGTCACTGTACAAGCTCTCAGCTCTTCAGTTTCTTTATCTGATGAAACCACATGTTCACATCCATCTCATCTACTGACCCTTCATCCCGTTTACTGCTCTTAGTTTCAACAAATGTCATCCCTCCACCATTCCTGTAGTGCTCATGTACACAATCTCATCACACCTTCTCATAACAGCAAAAAGTAACAAAAACCTAAAATGGCCTTCTCTAGAAGGCAACCACATGAAAGTGAATTTCTCAGTCCAACTTCAGAAAAGAAAAGAAAAGAAAACAGGATATTTATCCATCTCAACTGTTCCTCTAAGTATCCCAAGTCCAAAGCCAGGGATCTCAGAAATGCAGCTAGATACCTTGCATCTGTATCACACGGTCTACTCAACTCTGTTCTGGGAATGCAGGAAGCTAGGCTTCAGCAGCAAATCAAACTGGACTGACAACATTAGATCAACAAAAGGGGGTGTACCTTTACTTTCTGGGGTGTACACTAGCGTGCAGAATTCCACATTACTCCCCCATCCACCCAAAACCTACCCACAACCGTGGACTGCATACATTTCTGTACAACGCACAGAGACAAATCAACACAGATATGATGCAATACCTTCTACTGAAGGGCTCATGTCAGCTTGAAAGTTAGAGTAACTGCAAAACCAATGTTGGTCCAATAAAAAGTATTACATCATGTTTTTGTTCCAGTGTATTTATTTTTTCTGTTAGTCGACCAGCACAGCATTTCTTTATTTATTTTCTGCACAATGCACATAAAATCTTGAAGGCACCAAAGGCTTAAGCAAAAAGAATGAACTTCCAAGGTGGAAGAACAGTCATAGTTACTACTGTTATGACCATAACAGGAAGCGATTTCAAAAGAATGGTAAAAGCACACACTCACAATTCAGAAGCCGGCATACACACAGCAGGAAAAACAGAGAAATGGTCAAACAGCAGCAAAGGGCATAGCTCTCAACCTTCCATCTCCAAAATGAGGAACACTCGCCTTCATAATGTGGAACAAATGGGCAAAATGTGGAACACATACTAATGGCTTACTAACAACTTCAACTAGGAAGGTCATAGGAAGGTTAAAATATGCTTATAAAGAGGATCCTTTAATGAATTAATATGATTAATTTCTATTTACCATGGATTTCACTTAAAAAAATTCCTAACACTGAATGTGTCACAGACTCTTTCAATGTGGAACTTTGAGGAACTTCGAGGAACATGAACTTTTTAAGACCCCAAATGAGGTATGTTCCTCGTAATGAGGTACACATGAGAGGTATGGCAAAGGGGATGGCTCCTACTACAACAAATATAAACTACTCTGGCATCCTCTTTCAATAGCTGAGGGGGTATGCCTTTACATATCCACAGAACTGCAAGACAAAGCATCTCAGAGACAGAGGTCCAGGCAAAACTGGGTTCTATCACAGCTAGATGCCTCTCCCGCAGTATACTGGGCACACTGACATCAGAGGAAAGATTAATTAGTGCTTTATACAGCTGATAAAGGGTAACACGGATTCCTACAGCGAAAAAAAATCAAGAAATACTACTCCTAGAAAGGTCTTTATGGATGCAAAGCAGTTAAAAGAACTCTGCTGTTGAGGAAGGCAAGAAGGGTGAGGAGAAAAAAGATTTACAAAGGTTTGATGCGACTTTTTGCATCAGACTACATTTTTCCATTTGTCTGGTTGCACTGGTCTATTCAAGGAAAGGTATATGCAGTACTTCAAAAAGAACAGCAGCTAGAAAGTACAGTTCTGTACACTTACCATATATGTAGATGTTGGAGTGTATTCACTGCTGCACTCATCACACTTGGGTTATCTGCCTGCAGGTAGCCCTCAGTTGGCCCGAATTAGGATTTCTGCGTCAGATGCTGTCGCCTCTTCCATGACGTCAGGTCGTCAGGGGTATAAAACATGCAGCCGACACCATCACATCAGTTTTTCTTGCCCCAAATGTGAGAAGCCCGCAAAATAGGAAGCTATTAAATAGTGTGGAACACCTCCAGTAAAAAGTAAATACCCCTGCCATAGAATATGGCCATAAAGAGGATAGGTAGAAAGGACAGAGAAAGTCAGGGGGCTGGAGGGAGGGAAACCAGGACTGCAACAGTGAATACACTTGAACATCTACATTTATGGTAAGTGTACACAACTGTACTATGTTCTTCGTGTTTCACTGCTGCAATCATCACACTTGGGTTGATTTCCAAAGCTGAGGAAGGGTGGAGGCAGTCAAGAAGTGTTAGGGCTGGCTAGCAGGCGTTGTAAGACTGCTGTAGTGAATCCAGCTCTGGATTTGGAAAAAAATAGGCAAGCGGTTATGTTTGGTGAAGGTGTGTGTACAGAACTTCCAGGTTCCAGCTTCCAGAATGTCCCTGGTAGGGACTCCTCAAAGAAATGCTGTAGAGGTTGAGGTAGCCCTAGTGGAATAGGTTCTGATCCCCTGTGGGGTAGGTTTTCCATGGTGTATGTAGGAGAAATGGATGCAGTGTGCTATCCATTTGGAAATGGTTAGCTTTGAAATGGCCTTGCCCTCTGCCCCTGTAGCAAAGCTGACTAGCAGCTGGTCAGATTTTCTGAAAGGTTTAGTCCTGTCAAGGAAGAACCTGAGCTGTCTGTGCACATCCAAGGAGTGCAGGATCCTTTCCCCTTTATTCTAAGGATTAGGTAAAAAGGTTGGCAAATGGATGGATTGGCTTAAGGCCACACTGGATACCACCTTCGGTATAAATGATGGGTTAGCCCTGAGGGAAACCCTGTCAGCATAAAAAATAATGAAGGGTTCTACGGTCACTAGTACCTGTACCTCAGACACTCTTCTTGCTGAAGTGATGGCTAGCAGTAAGGCTGTTTTCCAAGAGATGAATTTTAACTCTGCTGAAGCAGCATGTTCAAAAGGGGGAAGCGTGAGCTTCTCCAGTACAAAGTTATGGTTACAGGCCAAGGTGGGAGCTCTCCTAGGGGCCCTTAAATTGTTAGCTCCTCTCAGGAACTGTTTGAACAGAATGTGAGAAAAGAGAGGTGGTTCAGTATTATTATGAGCTGATATGCCAGATGTATGAATCTTAATGGATGAGAAGGATAGGCCTTTGTGGAGCAGCTCTGCTAGGTAATCAAGGATTTGAGGTAAGGTGAGCGCGGCTGTGTCCTTTCCTTGAGACTGACTCCAAGAACAATATCTTTTCCACTTTTCAGCATAGGATTTCAGAGTACTAGGCCTTCTGACTTCAAGGATGACGTCCAGCACTTGTTTGCTGAGGGTTGCTGGTGGTGAACTTAGGTGATAAGCCAGGCTGGAAGGTTTACGGTTTGCAGCTGTGGATGCAAAATCGGTCCTTACTGCTGAGACAGCAGGGAAGGGGTCTGATGCAGGTGCCAGGGTGGCACTGCTGTCAGGCTGCGTAGGAGTGGGTACCAGTGCTGGTGTGGCCAGTCTGGGGCAACAAGAATTGTCCTTGGCTTGTCCTGTTTGATCTCAAGTAGTACTTTTGAGAGGAGGGGCAAAGGAGGAAAGGCATAGATGGAGAGGTTTTCCCATGTAAAGGGTAGGGCATCCACCTTCCAGGCTCTGCTGTGAGGATTCCTGGTGCAAAATTTGTTCAACTGGTGGTTTTGGGGGGAGGCAAAGAAGTCCACCTCCGGTGTCCCCCACCTGTGGATTAGAAATTTGAATGAGTTGGGTTCCAGTTTCCACTTGTGTGGGTCCAGTAGATTTCTGCTTAAGTCATCTGCCAGTGAGTTTTATTTGCCTGGCAGGAATTGAGCTTGCCGGTGCACTTGGTTTCTCAAGGCAGTGTTCCACAGGGCAATGGCTCACCTGCAAAATGGGTAGGAATGAGTTCCCCTCTGCTTGTTTATGTACCACATAACTGTGGTGTTGTCTGTATCAGGAGCTGTTCTGGAAGGATAAGGTATTTGAAGGCTGTCAGAGCATTCTGTACAGCTAACATCTCTTTTTGATTGATATGCGGGGGAATTTGTCCTGGGCTCCATTTGCCTTGAATGCATTTGCCTGCCATGTGATCCCCCCATGCACAGTCTGATGAGTTTGTTGTCAGGGTTTGGAAGGTGAGAGGTTGAGTGAAAGGAAGTTCCTTGTTGTGGTTGCATAGCTCTGCCCACCAAAGGACCTCTTGCCCTTAGACAAGGTATGATAGGAATCACCATTTCCAGGTTCTGAGGATGTTGACACCAGAGACATTTTACGTACCATTGAAGTTTCCTCATATGCAGTCTTGCATATGGAATTAGCGGAATACATGAGGCCATGAACCCTAGGGCTTGCAGTATTTTCCTTGCAGATAGCTGCGTTTTTGTGGCCATTAGTTTGAAGTAGTTTGTCAAATAGAGCTGTTTTTCTTGAGTGAGGAATGCCATCTGGGAAGCTGTGTCCAAGCTTGCTCGCAGGAATACAATTTTTTGACTGGGCATCAGTTGTGATTTCTTTTGTTGATGGTGTACCTCAGTGAAGTTAGGAGTCTTTTTACAAATGCCAGGTTCTGAAGAAGCAATTCCTGACTGTCTGCCTGAATCGGGCAATCATCCAAATATGGGTAAATCTGAATATTTCTCTGTCTGCAGTATGCAATGGCTGGAGCCAGGCACTTTGTGAATACTCTGGGTGCAGTAGATAAGCCAAAGGGAAGTGCAGAGAACCGATAGTGCATAGAGCCTGCCCTGAAACGTAGATCTTTTCTGCAAGACTCCCTTATGGGGATGTGTAGATAAGCTTCTTAAGTCTAGGGTGACCAACCAGGCATCCTTGGCTAGCATAGGGAGAAGCTGTTGCAGTGTAAGCATTTTGAATTTTGGGACCCCCAGAAAGTTGTTGAGGATTGACAGATCCAGGATAGGGCACCAAGAGCTCTCTTTTCTGGGCACCAGGAACAGTCTGGAGTAGAAACCTTGTCCCCTTTGCTTGATATTTTCCCTGATATTGAGAAGGGAAAGTACTTGCTTTTGAGCCTCTGCCCACTGGTTTGGAGGAAGATCTGGCAACCCACTTGGGGTTGGCAGCGAGTGGAAACAGAATCTGTATCCCTGGGATACAGCGAGTGGAAACAGAATCTGTATCCCTGGGATACAATGTTTAGAACCCATCGGTCCTGAGTAATGGACATCCAGTTTTTTGCATGAAGGGAGAGCTTTCCTCCAAGGGGTGCAAGTACTTGGGCATGGTTGGGAAGGATGATTGAGAAGTCATTGTGAACTTTTTCCATAAGGGGGTGGCTTAACACTCCCTGTTTTTGAGGTGGGAGCACTCCATTGTTTAGATCTCTGCATATCCTCAGACTGTAGTCTTGGTGGTCTGTTTCCCCTGGGTTTGGAATGAGAAGGCCTGGGAGGGGCTGGAAAGGACCAGTTTTTAAAAGGCCAGTGCCTACTGAATCTAGGTGGCTGCACCTGTAAGAAATCTTTTGACAGTTTGCATAGATTTTGCTTTTTCCTCCATCTTTTTAAGAGCTTTTTCTGCTTTTGTGCCAAACAAATTATCCTGATTTAATGGAGCATCTAGTAATTTTGCTTTGACATGGTCTGGCAACATTTGTTCCTTCAGCCAAGCATGCCTTCTCAGTACAGACCCAGTTACAGCAGCCCTGCAAGATGCTTCTAAGGCATCAAACCCACACTGCAAAGAATGTTTACTAACTTGGTTTGCAGAATGCAGTAATTCTTGTAAATCTTTATTTTCTGCACAATCTGGAAGTAACACCATTTTTTGTTTGACTAGTTCCATAATATGTTGCTGGTACTTCAACATGTGAAACTGGCAATTCAAAGCCCTAATAGCAAGAGTTGCAGAGGTATATACCTTCTTACCCCATCTATCTAAAGCTCTGAAATCCCTGTCTGAAGTGGTAGGGTTTCTGGCTGTAGTAGCCTTAATGCCTTTAGGTCCCTGGGAAATGGTTTCTGGATCCGCAGTAGGATTCTTAAAGAGAAATTTGTGAGAGTCAGGTACTCTGTAGTACCGGTCAGGTTTCCTAGGGGCTGGTGGTAAAGTGTCGGGAGTAAGACTGGATTCCATGAAGACATCTACAATATCTAGGACAGGAGGTATAGCTAGAGGCCTGTGCTGAGGCAAATCTAAAAATTCTCGGAGTCTCTTTTTGGACTGAGGACAGTCCTGGCATTCCCTGTGGAAATGCTCTCTTAAGGTATGCAAGGTTTCACCAAAAGAAAAATCCTCTGGAGGGGAGGCAGATGGAATGGAATTCTCTGCATCTGAATCCTCATAGGTAGATAAGGGTATGTCCTGGTAATCAGAAGAGTCAGAGTCATCAGACTCCTGGTCTGTAGAATCAGAAGGAAATTCAATTCTTTGTCTCTTAGCAGGGGAAGGTTGGCTTCCCCTAATTAGAGTAATAAGGTCTTCCGCCATTCTAAGCATTTTTTTTCGTGGCATGGGAGCTGGAGCATGCGGTCATCAGTTTTCTAGGTGTAGTGCGAACTCTGGGCCTGAGAAACTCGGTAGTTTTAGCTAAGAATGAAGTTGTGGGTTTAATACGAACATCGGTAGGTCAGAATACACCCTCAGAAGCTGGTCCCCGCACAGCGGCTCCAGACCCATCCAAGGTAGAGGTGGAGACATCCACAGGTTCCACAGTGGAAGAAGCATCTTGCGGCATACCGGACTCTGAATGGGTCTCGGCAGAGGCCTGCAAATCTGCAGAAGCGGGTATCGGGGGCTGCGAAAGCACCTCACCGAGTACCGGCAGACTGGCGACTAGCTTGACGGAAGCGTCGTCAGCAGTTTTGGACCTATGCAGTCTGTCTCTGTCTTTATCCTTACATTTTTTGGAAGATCAGTAGTCTGATGGCTTATCAAAGCCATTTCGGAATACAGAGAATGAGAGCGAAAGAATTTAGTGACAAAGATAGCCCAACGACTAATGGTTCAGGCGTTAAACAAGGCACAAAACCGACAGCGAGGAACGTCGTGGTCTGGGCCTAAACAGCTGATGCAGTAAGAATGAAAATCTTTGAGGTATTTGCTTTCCACACCCAAGACAATTGTTAACTTTTTCCTGACATTGGTTAGAGCAAGAAAAAAGGATCCCCAACAGGGTACTCAGCTTTAGAAAACTTCAGGTCTGAAACTCGAAAAACGAAAATTTCAGGTAGCGGCAGACTAGTACTTGTGAACTGCTTCTGCTTCAAGCTCCTCCACGGCAAGAAAGACTGATGTAATGGCATCAGCTGCATGTTTTATACCCCTGACTACCTGACGTCATGGAAGAGGCAACATCCAATGCAGAAATCCCAAGACTCTGACATTCGGGCCGACTGAGGGCTACTTGCAGGCAGATAACCCAAGTGCGATGACTGCAACAGTGAAACACTAAGAACATCAGCTGACAGATGCTCTCAGTCATTTGGGAAATAGACTGACTAATGAAATTTTTAGCTGGTCTCAGACCTCTGAAAATGACCAAGTTTAAGATTCATGGATTTAATCACAATGGTAGAGAGGATACATTTGATTTGCCTTCCTGATCACTTCAGCAAGATTTAGCCTTCATCCACTGGTGCCAGACAATGGGGAGAAAAGCAAAATCGAGCAAATGAATTTGGATACGTATATTTGTGTACTAGCTTGGAAGGAAAAAAAAAAAAGAGCAGTAAATGGAAGACTACTAGTTAGCTTATTGGTACCTCTTGCAATCTGCACCTGGTCCTGGTCAAGGTCCATCAGACACAATCTTAGTCTTAGTCGCGTTTCCCTATCAGTTAAGATCTCAAGTGTTGGTTTGTAGATTGGCTGCAGCACAGGTTTACATAATATGAGTCTGTATCTGTCTGTGTGTGTCTGCGTGTGTGCACACACGTGCAAGCATTTTATATACAAGCCAAATTGAAATTGATTAAAGTCAATTTTATCTACACAATTTGGTTGACAAAACAGATGGTTGGCAGATGTGAGAGACTGCATAATCCCCGGGATTGGAGAATATGTCCTTTCCCCAGTATTGTGCGAGTTAGAATAATGGCTTAGCAGGACCCCCCCCCTTTTTTTTTACTTTTTGTTTTAATACTCTTGCATGCACATTGATGATTCCTGCATATATTTTCACACAGACGCGCACAAGTCTGCTACTCAAATCCCATGTCTTCACAAAGTATGTGATTAAAATACACCTCAGCAAACACTACCAATTAATGAAATGTACAGGGAAAAAGTACAGTTGTGTACACTTACCATAAATGTAGATAGAGTGTTTTCACTGTTGCAGTCATCACATTTGGGTTATCCCTGCAGGGTAGCCCTCGGCTGGCCTGAATACCACAAACTTAGTATTTCTGCATCAGTTGCTCTCGCTTGAGGACTGCCATCAGGTCGTCCAGTGTTATAAAGGAAGGCATCCAACACCATTACATCGTTTTTTCTTGCCCTAACCTGTCAGAAGCCCCCAAAGTAGGAGGCCAGGCTCTGGTGGTAGAACCCCACCAGTGGAAAAATAAATACCAATATGTCCCTTGTAAGGAAGGAGAACAACAAGGAAAGAAACAAGAGGGGAGAAAAAAAGAGAAAAAGGGATGGAGGGAGGGAAACCAGGACTGCAACAGTGAATACACTCGAACATCTACATTTATGGTACATGTACACAACTGTATGATATTCTTCGTGTTTCGCTGTTGCAGTCATCACATTTGGGTAGATTCCCAAAGGTGAGGAAATGGGTGAAGGCAGTCAAAGAAACTAGGGGCTGGCTAGGATGCCCTGTAAGACTGCAGAGGCAAACCCTGCCCTGGATTTGGAGAAGAGATGCAGGTGGTAATGCTCGGTAAAAGTATGAACAGATGCCCAGGTTGCAGCCTCCAGGATGTCCCTGGTGAGGACTCCTCTGAGGAAAGCTGCAGAGGTGGAGGCTGCTCTGGTGGAGTGCGTCCTGACCCCCTGGGGGGGGGGGGGACTTACCATGCTGTTTGCAGCAGAAATGGATGCAGTGTGCTATCCATTTGGAAATGGTTTGCTTGGAGATGGCTTTGCCTTCTGCCCCTGAAGCAAAGCTAACCAGCGATTGATCAGACTTTCTGAAGGGTTTAGTCCTGTCCAGATAGTATCTGAGCTGTCTGTGCACATCCAGAGAGTGCAGAATCCTGTCCCCCTTATTTTAGTGGTTAGGAAAAAAGGTGGGTAAATGGATGGATTGGTTGAGAGACACACTGGACACCACATTGGGCATGAAGGATGGATTAGTTCTGAGAGATACCCTGTGTGCATGGAAGATGAAGGGTTCCACAGCCATGAGTGCTTGCAGCTCAGAGACACTGACTGAAGTGATGGCCAGGAGGAAGACAATCTTCCAGGAGAGAAATTTTAGCTGGTTCGAAAGGGAATAGGGTGAGCTTTTCCAAGACAAAGTTAAAGTCCAAAGCTGGTGTTTGTGCCCTTCTGAGGGGCATCAAGTTGCTAGCCCCTCTGAGGAACTGTTTAATCAGAGGGTGTAAAAAAAAGAGGCTGCTCAGCGGGAAAATGAGCAGAAATAGCAGAGACATGACATTTTATAGAGGCGAAAGAGAGACCACTCTGTAGTAGGTTAGCTAAGTAATCCAGGATGACAGGGATAGAAGGCTGTGATGTATTGGCCCCCTTAGCCTGGATCCAGGTGCAGAACCTTTTCCATTTATCTACACAAGACTTTCTGGTGGCTAGGGCATCTGGCCTCTCGGATAACATCCGGAACCTGTTAACCGGGGATGTCAGATTGGTCAGGGTATAAGCCAAGCTGCCAGACTGAGTGTCTGCAATTGGAGGTGCATGAATTCCCCCTTCCCTCTGGATTAGGAGGTTTGGAATCTGAGAAAGATTCCATGGAGGCAGTGGGGACAGGCTGCACAGCAAGCAAGTGCTGCCTGGGCCAGTCTGGAGGTATGAGAATGGTCCTTGGTTTTTCCTCCCCCATTTTGAGCAGTACCCTGGGAATGAGAGGTAGGGGAGGAAATGCACAGACCAAAAGGTTTACCCAGGGGAAGGACAGGGCCATCCACTTTCCAAGCCATGCAGTGATGCTGCCTGGTGCAGAATTTGCTGAGCTGATAGTTGGTGTGGGAGGCAAAAAGGGAGTTATTAAGAAGAAGGTGTTTCTGTTGAGCTGACACTCGTGGGGGGTCCAAAATCATTCTGCTTAACTTGACTGCCAGGGAGTTGAAAGAGCCTGGCAGGAATTGTGCTAACAGGTGTATTTGCATGGAACAGGCTGTGAACCAAAGGGTCATGGCCAGGCTGCACAGCGGGTAGGAGTGAGTCCCTCCCTGCTTGTTGATGTACCACACCACAGTGGTGTTGTCTGTTTTGATCAGGACAGCCCCTGTGCTGTCTATTTTGATCAGGAGAACCACTGGAGAGAGAAAGGGTTTGAAAGCCATCAAGGCCTGCTGCACAGCCATCATCTTTTTTTGACTGATGTGCAGGGGGAGTTGCTGGGGGTTCCACTGGTTCCATATGCACCTGCCATCCAGGTGTGCACCCCAAGCGTAGTCTGATGCATCTGTGGTGAGGGTCTGGGCAGCGGGGTGTGGGGGGAATGGCAGTCCCTTGTTGTGGGAGCAGGCTGTTGCCCACCAAAGAAATTCCTTCCTCAGGCAAGGAATAATAGGTAGAAGAGTTTGCAGATCTTGGGAGTGTTGACACCAAAGGCTCTTTAAGTACCACTGAAGTTTCCTCATATGCAGTCTGGCGTATGGAATGAGGAGAATGCAAGAAGCCATGAACCCCAGAGCTTGCAGGATTATCCTTGCAGAAAGCTGGGGCCTGGTGGCCTGTTGAGAGAAGTAGGCTGACAGGAAAATTTGTTTCTCTGGTGTAAGGCATGCCATCTGGGATGCTGTGTCCAGACCTTGCTCCCAGTAATATTATCCTTTTGGTGGGTACAGGTTTGGATTTCTTTTTGTTGATTGCATACCCTAGGGAGGTTAGTAGGTCCTTTACAAATGCCAGGTCTTTGAGCAGCTTTTCCTGGCTGTATGCCTGAATAAGGCAGTCATCTAAGTAGGGGTAAATATGAATATTTCTTTGTCTGCAAAAGGCAATGACTGGAGCCAGGCATTTTGTGAAAACTCTGGAAGCAGTAGATAAGCCAAAGGGAAGCGCACAGAACTGTAAGTGTTGAGATCCTGCCCTGAAGCGGAGATATTTTCTGCAGGACTCCCTGACAGGAATGTGGATGTAGGCCTCTTTTAGGTCCAGGGTGGCTAGCCAAGCGTCCTTGGAGAGCATGGGTTGCAGCTACTGGAGGGTGTGCATTTTGATTTTTGAGATCACCAGGAAGGTGTTTAGAATGGATAGATCGAGGATGGGGCACCAGGTGCCCTCTGTTCTAGGCACCAGTAAAAGTCTAGTGTAGAAGCCTTGGTCTATCTGCTCTGCAGGAACGTGCTCTACTGTCCCCAAGGAGAGCAGGGAATGGATTTGCTTTTGAGCCTCTACCCACTGATTTAGTGGTAGATCTGGGAATCCTTTTGGGGTTGTAAGGGTGTGGAAGAAGAATTTGTACCCCTGACACGCAATGTTCAGAACCCATTGGTCCTTGGTAATGGTGGCACAGGTGCTCTTGTGAAAGGAAAGGAGTTTTCCTCCTATGGGTATGTGAAGGTGGGCAGAGGTGAGGTTGGGAGGGGGCGAGTCATTGTGAGTTCTTAACATAAGCGGATGGCCTAGAACTTCCTGGTTTTGAAGTGGAAGTAGTCCACTGCTTAGATCTCTGCGACCCCCCAGGGCTGTCTTTGGGGTCTGTTTCCTCAGGGCCTAGCCTGGCCCTGCCTACTCAGGTGCTTGGAGGGAAAATGCCTGCTGAACCTAGGGGGCTGGACCTGTAAGAAATCTTTAACAGTCTGCATAGATTTTGCTTTTTCTTCTATCTTTTTCAGGATCTCTTCAGCTTTTGTACCAAATAAATTATCCTTGTGCAAGGGTGCATCAAGCAATTTTGATTTGACATGGTCTGGGCAGGGGTTGTTCCTTAAGCCATGCATGTCTTCTAATGACAGATCCAGTGACTGCTGCCCTGCAAGAAGCTTCTAGGGCATCAAAAACCACAGTGCAAAGTGTGTTTAGTTACTTGACCAGCAGAATGAATTAAGTCCTGTAAATCTTTAGATTCTGCCCATGCAGGAAAGCAGGAAAATGTTTGTTTAAGGAGTTCCAAGGTATGCTGCTGATACTTAAGTAGACGGAACTGACAATTTAGTGCCCTGATAGCAAGAGTAGCTGGGGTGTATACTTTCTACCCCATCTGTCCAGTGCTCAGGAATCCCTGCCTGAGGGGGTGGGATCCTTAGCTGAGGTTGCTTTAATCCCTTTAGGCCCTTAAGTAATGACCTCAGGGTCAGCAGTTGGATTTTTAAAAAGATATTTGTGAGAGTCAGGGACTCTGCAGTACCTGTCTGGCTTTCTGGGAGCAGGAGGGAGGGCATCAGGAGGTGAGCTGGATTCAAGGAAGACATCATCCACCACATCTAGGACTGGGGGGATGGCTAAGGGCCTGTTTTGTGGAAGATCCAGAAACTCTGAGTCTCTTTAGACTGTGGATAGTCTTGACTCTCCCACTGGAAATGCTCCCTTAAGGTATGCAGGGTTTCCCCAAAGGAAAAATCTTCTGGGAGAGAGGCAGAAGAATGGATTCCTTTGCATCAGAATCTTCATATGTGGAGAGGGGATGCATGTCTTCATAGTCGGATGCATCCGACTCATCTGACTCTTGTTCAGACAAAATTACTGGAGACCGATCTCTTTTCCTTTTTGAGGGAATGACTTGGCTACCCCTAATCGAGGGAGTGACTTGGCTACCCCTAATCAGCATGACAAGGTCCTCTGCCATTTTAAGCATTTGAGACTTAGGCAAGGGAGCAGGCGCCTGAGAATGGGTAGTCAGTTTCTTGGGTGTGGTTCGACCCCTGGGCCTGAGGAACTCAGTTGTTTTCGAAAGAACGGAAGCCATGAAAGAGGGCGAAGGTTCGTGTCAGAATTCGGTGTTGCGAAGGACTTCCTCAGAAGCCGGTGCCTGCACAGTGGCTCTGGACCCATCCACGGTAGAGATGGCCGCAGGATCCTTAGACGAAGAAGAGTTCTGCAGCATACCGGACTCCAAAAAGGTCTCTGTAGAGGCCTGCAAATTAAGTGAAGCAGGCATCAGGGGCTGCAAAAGTGCCTCACTGAGTTCCGTAGGACTGATGACCAGCTTAATGGAAGCATTGTTGGAAGGTATGGTCCTGTGCAGTCTGTCTCTCACTTTATCTTTATATTTTTTTGGAATATCTGTTGTTGTATGACTTACCAAAGCCATAATCGGAATTCGAGGACTGTAAACGGAAATATCTGGCTACAATAAGGGCCAGACAATGAATAATTCTGGCGTTAAAGTACAAAAGTGACAAGGAGGGGTGTTGTGGTCTGGGCCTAGACAAGTAACACAGTAAGAATGGAAGTCCAATGTGGTATTTGCTTTCCACAGGCGAGACAATTATTAACTTTTTCTGACATCGGTTAGTGCAAGAAAAAAGGATCCCCAACGGGGTACTTAGCTTTCGAAGACTTCAACTTAAACTCTGGTAGTGGCCAACCTGCACTCATGTGAACTGCTTCTACTTTGGGCTCCACGGCAAGAAAGAGTGGCATAATGGCATCAGATGCCTTCCTTTATACCAGTGACTACCTGACGTCAGTCCTCAAGCAACAGCAACCGACGCAGAAATACTAAGTCTCTGGTATTCAGGCTGGCCGAGGGCTACCCTGGCAGGGATAACCCAAATGTGATGATTGCAACAGTGAAACACGAACATCAGGACTTGCCCCACTTCAGTAGCCATTATAGTGAGTGAAAACAGTTTTCCTGGGTCGATTTTGGTCAAACGTTTACAATGAAGTGTGGCTCGACTATGTGTACATTTGACTACTGCTTATTTGCACTCTCTCTCTCCCTCTCTGCAGAAAAGTATTGGTGGAGTGACCAAAAACAGAACATGGCCCCCAAGCTGAATCATGATATACTATGTGAAAGGGCAGTGTTGAAAGCCAATAAAATGCTGAGGCACAAAGTGAGATGCTGAGATTATTCTTCTGCTGTGCAGGACATTGGTGAGAATACATCTGATGCAGATTATCTAGTTCTCAATGCCATTAGTTCCATTAGTGTGGTAGAACGTATGCAGCACAGAGTTACCAAATCGTGACGGGTACAAAGGCACCTTGGAAACTGATCATGCATACACTGGAACAAAAGAAGTGTGTGTGTGTGTGTGTGTGTGTGTGTGTGTGTGTGTGTGTGTGTGTGTGTGTGTGTGTGTGTGTGTGTAAGAACTGAATACATTACACTGTTTGAAGTGCAGCTCAAAAGGTGGAGGTTGAACCAAAAATGAAGAGAAGACAATACATGAGTGGCAGCAGAAAGGGCTTCTTCAAGCCAGACTTAATGAAATACTCCTTCACCAAGAAGGTGGTTTAGCCTTTGAGCATATGCCTGAGGCAGGAGTATAATGTAAATCATCAGATAAGTTTAAGGTTACTTGTGATACTGCAAAGGAATGATGGGGAAAGAATATCAATCAGGCAGGTATGTAATGGCTAGGATGTGACACTTGAACGAACGCAATAAAGCAAGTGCCATCTTCTGTTGGCAGCTCTTTGTGCTAGTATGTTAAAATCCAAATGCAGAATTTAAGGGACAAGTCTAGGAATAAAGTACACATCCAATAAGTACTACACGTATGGTGCAAATAACATATATACATACACTCTAACTGCAAATACCTTTTGTGAAACATCTTTACCAAAATTGAACCAAATCTGAAGCCTATAACATGGAACAAAAATAGATTTTTGAGGACAGACGTCAGAGAGGTAGTCCCGCACCCCCCCCCCATTCACAGGTGCCCCTGCTAATAATGCCAAAACTTCACAAATGAAGATGAGACTGTTCAGCTGTGTACTGATGTCAGAGTCATGGAAGCTGCAAGGGGTGTAATAGCCACCCTTTCCTCAGAGTGCTTGTAAGACTTTGCTCACTGGCAATTTGAACTCTGCAGTCAGCATAGAGGTTTGTGGAGCACTACTGTCAGCATAAATAGTCACCTGGTATGTGTATGATATGCTGTAGATGCTGCATTTCAAGTACTGAAATCCAGTAAGATAGACGCACTGTAGGAAACCTTCGGCAAATCCTCCTTTATTGACTCATGCCATGTTTCATGACAAATCCTACTGAATGAAGTCTGAAGGTTCAAACCTTTCACCTCCTGACAACAGTTTCATTTATTCATTTTACAGTGAGTGGCTAGCTTCCCCATAAAGTTGGCCTACCACTGGGGTTGTTCACCATTATGCTGCATTTTAATAAAACATTATCCTCTAATTAGTAAACTAACAAGCTGTTTACTGGGAAGATATATTCCTGTCAAATACCTCTCTATTGGGAAACAAAGCACATTAAAACTAACAGAGATATCCTATGGCATTCTCTGCCCACACAATGATTAAGAAATTAAGTCTCTGAACTATCAAAACTCAGGATCAGGTTAGAGCAGTTTTTGACAGCAGCAGTTATCCGTAACTACCACATGGCTGAAGCAACCAACTATAAACACATCAAGTAAACATGTTAAGCCATCAGTTATAAACATACTACATTTCCATGATCAGTCATTTTCTAGTCAGCGATAGATGCTAGTCTGGATATCAAAACAAGACTCCGTTTTCTCAGTCTTGCAAAAGAGCATAGCACATTCTTGTATATATATGCGACTCTCACTCTATTGTATTTATTGTGCTTTTGTTTACTGGACTTGTCTAGTCTAGGAAGAAAATTTCCAACCACACTTCACAAACTCTTGGCACATGAAATATGGACCAAAATCAAAGACAAATTTTTAATATTGCTCTTACACTCAAGACATTGCTAGAGTAACAGGTTTTACATTAACATGCATTTTCTGAAGGATAAGAAGTTTGAAACTCATGTTTGTCATTATTTTGTAACTTCAATCTACAATGATTTGCCAAAATATGAAAAAAAAAAAAACTATTTTATGAGGAACAGACCAAAATATGAAGCAGAAATCTGGACATTCCACAAAAATCTGGAGAGTTGAGTGGTACGATTCCTAAGCTTGCATAGCTTTTGACAAATTTTTCAGTTTGCTTTCTGTTGCTGCCTTCTCCCTTTGCATACAGTCAGCATCACATACATTTTAATTGTCTTTAACAAAGGTTACACTTAAAAAGGATCCTATGGACAGTTCATTTCTAAGCTACTAAATAAATGAAGAAGAGCTCTATAGATTTAATTGAAAGTATTCATTTACATAAGAAAGGACTTGGTATCATACCAGTGTAGGCATTTATAATTGCTGAGATTGCAGTCCAATCTTTGTTGTAAACTGCTGTCTTTGGTAATTGAGTAACTTCGATGGACATGAACCTTTACTTTTTTTATTATTTTTTTATTTTTATTTTACATTTGTTGACCGGGCTAGTCCAGCTGGATAATTTCCATTTTCAGTGGAAGCCCGGGGAGAAAAGCTCCACAATTAAAACAAGGTTAAACATTTAAGCAACAATGCATACATTTTAGTGTAGTAGAAAATACAGCGAAAAAAAAACAGGTAAAAAACAAATAGCCTAAGCTATATATTCATACAGTACAGTAATTTAGTCATTTGAAATAGCAGGGAAAGATAGTGATTTTTACGTAGGGAGGTATGGCTGAAGAGCGAAGAAGTCATTTAGTCTGGATTGGTACAGGAGCAGAGCCAGAAGTTGTTAAGATGTAATAGGAGTTGTTTTTTGAAAAGTTGAAAGGAGTCTAGTGAGGTAATGTGTGGGGGGAGGTTATTCCATATTTTCCCTATGGAGTTTGAAAATAGACAGTTACCTGCTGAATTTGTAATTCTAGTTGTGGTGACTTGTATCTTTTCGGCAGATCGCAACTGTTTCAAGTTTTTGTAGGGAGTAAGGAGGTTACTGAGAGCTGGTGTTTTTGTTGGTTGATAATAAGAAGTTATGTACCTACCATAACGTTCCATGTTAGTTGTCTTCTCTCGCCTTCTTTCTTGCTTGATGGGTTCGGAGCCGATCCCTCGGCTCCGACTCGGCACTTGCTTTAGCTCGAGAACTCCTTTTACCAGCTCGAGGCAGCCCCATATCCCATGATGCAAGGCAGGAAGTACCCAGATCTCGTTTGTTGACAAAAGGGCAATAACACCAAGCATAAACAATACTTCCCAAAGGAAGAAGAAACTTACAAATGGAAAAAGGACCAGGTCTGAATGGTCTTTAGTATTATAGTTTCTTATACAAGGTCTGTCCAGGCCAGGGGGAAGGAGGGAGGGTCGCAAGAAAGAAGGCGAGAGAAGACAACTAACATGGAACGTTATGGTAGGTACATAACTTCTTAATGTTAAGTTGTCAATCTCGCCTTCATTCTTGCTTGATGGGACCGCGTCCTAGCACCTCTATCCTGGGTGGCTCAATGGAACAAACTCTTGAGGACTGTAGAGCCAAAACTGGCTCTGTCCCTGGAGGCCAAGTCCAATTTGTAATGGGAAACAAAAGTGTGAGGAGTGGCCCAAGTGGCGCTGCACAAATAGTGTCTAAAGGCAGTCTAGCTTGAAAAGCTGTAGAAGTAGCTAAACTCCTAGTTGAATGTGCTTTAGGTTTTGAGCACAGCTGTTTTCCCCTGATCGTATAAATTTCAGTGATGACCGAAGAAAGCCATCTGGACAAAGTCACTTTAGAAACAGGAAGGCCTTTTTATTATCCGCATAGGAAACAAAAAGTTGATCAGATTTTCTAAATTTTTTGTTCTGTCCAAATAATATCTAAGCTGACGGTGGACGTCAAGATAATGTAGCTTTTGTTCAGCTCTATCTGAATAGTTAGGAAAAATACAGGAGATCAATAGATTGATTCAGATTGTTTTTCAAGCGACCTTAGGTAAAAAGGATGGATTAGTTCTCAAAGATACTCTGTCTTTGTGAAAAATCAAATAGGGGGGTCGAACCGAAAGAGCATGAAGTTCAGACACCCTCCTGGCAGATGTAATAGCCACTAGGAATAAAGTTTTCCAAGAAAGATATTTCAGGAACAAGAAACAGCTGGCTCGAAGGGGAAGAATCAAGGATGTCAGCACTAAATTTAAATCCCACTGAGGAGAAGGATTCCTGATTGGAGGCTTTAGTAGGAAAATTCCTTTCAAAAAGGCCCTGCAGAGCCTATGGGACATAATATTATGATCTGCTATCCCGACATGAAAATTAGAAATAGCAGCCAACTGAACTCTGACTGTGGAAGAAGAGGAGCCTGCATGGAAAATCTCTGCTAAGAAGTCCAGAACTGCCTGAACAGGGGCAGTAAAAGGATCAATATTTTGGGCCTTAGCCCAATAAGAGAAACGTTCCATTTGCTTGTGTAAATCCTCCTGGTAGAGGATTTTAGTGAAGCTACTATGATATCTCTAACTGGGTTAGAGATCAAAGGAAGCCTGGCTAAGGAAGGAAGTGGAGCAACCATGCTGTGAGGTTGAGAGAAGGGATTGACTGGTGCAGCTGACCGGATTGGTGAATCAGTAGATCTGGCACTGGGTCCAGATGCCACGGCTGCACCAAAAGGTGATGATGGAGGAACGGGAACCAAACTTGTCGAGGCCAGTAAGGGGCAATGAGAATCAATTTGGCTCTCAAAGCGGTAGCTTTCTGGATCACCTGAGGGATCAGAGGAAAAGGAGGAAGGCATAAAGAAGTCCCTGGGGCCAATCCTGGGTCAGAGCGTCTCTGGGGGATGGCCTGATAGAGGGAAGAGGCTGAAGAAGTCTGGACATTTGCTGTTTTGGGGAGTAGCAAAAGATCGCAACATGGACGACCCCATTCCAGAAAAATCTCTTCCGCTATGGATTGCTTGAGAGACCACTCGTGAGGCATGAGAATAGCTCTGCTCAATCTGTCCGCTATAATGTTGGTTTTCCCAGGGATATGCGTTGCTACCAGAAACCGATGAGAGGAGATCGCCCATTGCCATAGTCTGAGCGCTTCTCGACACAAGGGGTAGGACTTGGTTCCGCCCTGTTTGTTGATATACCAAACTACAGACATGTTGTCTGTGTGGACTGCAATTGTCCCTACGGGAAGAAAGTCGTTGAGGGCTTGCAACGTTAAAAGCACTGCTCTCATCTCCAGGACATTTATGTGCAGATGGTACTCGAACGGTTGCCACGTCCCATGAACCATCCTGCCCTGGTAATGACCCCCCCACCCGCTCAGGGGGGCATGCATGGTGAAAGGGGATGTCGGGGGGGCAGGTACAAAGCACCTGCCTTGGTGAACCTGAGACGATGTGATCCACCAAGCAAGATGTTCTTTGCATGTTTGTGTCACCAGAATCTGGTGACGCATTGGGAGTTGCTGGTATGACCACTGTGTGAACAGCATCCACTGAAGGAGGCGCATGTAGAATCGAGCCAGGGGAAGAAGAGTGATGGCCGCAGCCATAAGACCTAACACCTTTAGAACCATTCTGGCCTGTACCTTCTTGCTGGCCAGAATGATCCTGACATGAGTCTGAATGTCTGAAACTCTTTGTTCTGTAAGGGTAGCTGACATCCGAACAGTGTTTAAGTTTGCGCCTATGAAGGTAATAGACTGGCAGGGCGATAAGGATGATTTTTCGTAGTTGACTGAGATGCCCAAATGAGAACAAAGGTCTATTGTGTAATCCCTGGCTTGTATAAGCTGATGCCTGGTGGTGGCTGACAGGAGCCAGTCGTCGAGATACGGAAACACCTGGAATCCTTGGCGTCTCAGGTGAGCCGTGACCACTGCCATGCATTTGGTGAACACTCTGGGGGCTGTAGTGAGACCAAAGGGCAGGGCTCTGAACTGGAAATGACTGGACCCCAGCCGAAAGCGGAGAAATCTCCTGGAGCGTCTGTGAATTTTGATGTGATAGTACGCATCCTGAAGATCTATTGAGCACATCCAGTTGTCCTTCTGTAAGAAGGGTAGAATTGACTGAAGAGTGACCATTCGTTATCTTGTCTTCCTGACAGACTTGTTGAGTCTGCTGAGATCCAATATTGGTCTCCAGTCTCCCGTCTTTTTGGGGACCAAAAAGAACCTTGAGTAGATTCCGGGCTCTGAATGGTCCATAACTGGCTGAATGGCTCTTTTTTGCAGTAGTTTTGCGATCTCTAACTCTGCAATGTCCCTTAGACCGGGTGGTACATCTGGAAGGGAACTTGAGGGGAAGGGACTTTCCTCGAAAGGAATTATGTAACCCTTGGATATGATCGACTGTACCCATCTGTCTTGAGTGAGGGAATGCCAGGCTTCTGGGTACAGTGATAATCTTCCCCCGACTGCCTCCAAGGAGGGACAGCCGGGCAACACCTCAGGGATGCTGAAAAGGCTTCTCAGGAAGAGACTCCCTGTTGCCCTGATTCTTCGGACCCCCTCTGCCTCTAGAGCGGCGTCTGTTGTTGTTACCCCCTCTGCCTCTAGGGGTAAACTGACCATGTGAATCCGGCGTGACTCCTTGAGATTTACAGAACCACATCTTCCCACCCTTCTGTCCTTTGGGATAAGGCCTAGAAGGGGTGGAAAACGGACTCCAACAGCAGAAAGAGTCTTGCCGTCCTGCTCACACCTGGTCAAGGTTTCCTTCACCTGAGGGCCAAACAAAGCTGACCCATCAAAGGGAGAATTTGTGAAGGACGCCTTAAAGGGATCCGCAAAATCACATAGCCGCATCCAGGCTTGGCGTCTAAGAGCCACACCTGTGCCTGCAGCTCTACTCGCTCCATCAGCAGCATAAGATATTAGCCGCATGGAGGAGTTAGCAATGGAATTGAGGGTTCCTAGCTGCGAAGCAATCTTTTCTTGGGCCCCTGCAGCTGTAGGATCCTGAACTACTTCTCCCAGCTCCTTCAGGATATCTCTCTGGAGTCTGGTGAAGTGACAAAGATAATTCAGCGACGCATAGCAAAGGTCGCTGAGGAAAACATCCGCTTGCCGTACCTATCCATGGTCCTAGAGTCCTTGTTAGGAGGATGGACAGGCACGGAAGGATCTGCAAGTTCCTTTTGGTGGCGCAGCCACCACCATGGCATCAGCGGGGACACCCTTGGTAAGGAATTGTTTGTCACTAGGGGCAGTTATAAATTTAGAAGGCCTCCTAGGGACTGGCTCTACAGAGTCAGGAGCTGTCCACGCCTTTCGAGCTATAACCTGCATAAGGGGTCGAAGGCGGAGACACCCAGGAGGTGGAGGGCCGAGATCCAAACGCCTCTAGGTATACTGACTCATCCTCAGAGGGATTGTTGGTGGGCCAGTTTCCCTCTGTTTCAGAAGTTCTAGGATGTCTGAGAAGGAGACATCCTCAGAGGGGGATCTAGGGGATCCCTCTGACTCATCAAAGTCAGTATCCGACGTGACAGACTCAGGGGAGTCTACATGCTTCCTCTTACAAGTCCTCTTCCTAGGAGGATCTCCCGAAACATCAGGAGAATCCTCGGAAGAGGGGAAATTCCCAATGGGGAAACCTGAGGCGGAGGATCTCTGGGTCCTGTAGCAAGAGAAGTGGCAGAGATGTCAACAGGTACAATAGAGGGAGGAGCTACGGGAAGAGACTGCTGACTGATACCAGTGGCCAGTACACTCTTCATCACCTCGAATGCTCCCCTCCCAGGCAGGTCCGAGAGAACCCGCTCCAAGAGCTAGGAACTCCGGGGCCACCGAAGGGAAGTCTCCGAGGCAGATGTCGGAGCCGAGCTCACCAAGGCCGAGGCTCCAAGGGGAAGAGCGGGTTCGGACAAGGGTCCGATGCCACTCACCCCTCGGAGGAGACCATGGAAGCCCGACCACGAATCCCTCTAAGGAAGAGGAGATAAGAGTAGGGGCTGAAGGAACAGAAGGGTGTATCCGTCCTCCAGCCGTAGCAGTAACCATGCCCGAAGACTCCAACTCCAAGCTCTGAGGTAGAGTTGAAGGAGGAACTGTAACGGGGTGTGGACCAACAGTCGTCTGCTGAGACGGACTGTGTAGCATTTGGGCCAGTACCTTTGACTTGAGCAATCTACTGACCACTCTCTCTAGGTCATGGTCTGACAACCTGGATGACCTTGAAGATCGGCTCCGATGGCTCCGTTCCGATAGAAGAGGCGAGGCCGGAGCCGAAAGTATCGGCTCCAAGGAAGGGGACCTCGACCTCTTCCTGGAATGGGTCATCGGAGCCGATATTACTGATCCTGTCGGCACCGATTTCTCGGAGCCGGCAGAACGCCTAGATGTATCGGCTGCAGCCGGAGCCGATACAGCCACCAAAGTAACGGTGTCGGAGCCGATCGGAGCCGACACCGATGCCTGTGCCACATGGGTGTCGGAGCCGACACCGATGCCCGTGCCACGTGGGTGTCGGAGCCGGTCGGAACCGACACCACAGTGGTCAAAGCAGATTCGGCACCGATAGCCATCGGCGCCGAAGCTTAGTGGATCAGAATCGGCTCCAGCCGGAGCCGATCTCGACTCTATACGAGTCGGAGCCGAGGCCACAGGCTTAGAAACAGAAGCCTGGGTCTTGGCAGATTTAGTTGATTTTGTGGGGCCGACTTAGCCGGAGAGCCCTCCGGCTTAAGAAGACCCCTGAGAATCAACTTATTCCTTCTCTCCTGCAGGACTCTCTGGCTGAAGGAGTGACAAATAGCACAGGAGTCCTGCAGGTGAAGAGGGCCTAAACAGTACAGGCAAGAAGTGTGACCGTCTGTCAGAGACATCTTCTGACAGCACGAGTCACACTTCTTAAAACCTGAAACCCTCTCTTTAGACATGG
>NC_056733.1:1475616344-1475618844 GCF_019279795.1 Protopterus annectens | reverse complement strand
TTCTGCTTGATTGTATATTGTACTGTGCTTATTCACTAGAATATATATTAAAAAATGTGTATGTATAATAAGTCTAAACATTGCTTACAGTCCTGTATTTTGTTTATGAAATGTTTTGCATTTCACCCGGGCTGAGCCTGAAATTGATTCTGTGCACTACCTGGTAAACAACTATAAATAAAATAAAATAAAATAAAAAATTAAATTAAAATAAATAAATAAATTTGGTCAATGGAATTGCTCCTCTTTTGCACCAAAATAAACCCATTTGCTCCTCCATCAGGGCAAGAGCCCTCTGGCACATTTATTCCCCAAGTCTGGTGTTTGGGAGTAGACCAGTCCAGCAGACTGTCTTATCCCCACCCCTCTTGGCCGCCTTCCAACTCCACTACAGCCATTTTTGGGAGGAGGTGCAGGTATGCCTCTGTATATGAACAATCTTCCAATCAAGAAGCATACTGCTTTACAGCATGGTACCTGAAGCTGTTCATATTGCAGTGAAACAGACACCCTCCCTCAGATGAGCAACTCTCACCTATCCTCTCCTGCTTGGTCTCTTCAGTGTCCGTGCTGCTAAATCGAACACTGGGTGCGCTTAGGACTTCGTATTTGTGACATGGAGTCAGGGTCAGTATTTCTCTTCTAGATTAAAAAAAAGTCTCTTAAAACTGCCATCTTCCCAGATCTCTAGAAGACCTCAGCTGAAAAAACTCAACTAGGAAGCATCCAGCAAACCTCTCTCTCTCTCTTTATATACATTGTCTCTTTACAGCTGAAGCAATACCAAAAGGCCATGACTTTAGCACAAAAAGACATCAAGGCTTTAGAATGGGCCACAGTGCAACCACAGAAATTCTTTCCTGTACCAGTTACATTCATCAGCTCTGTTCACCCTCCCAAAGCTTTTGATTCAAATTGACATTTCATGATTACGGTATGTAAAGATTTAAAGTACTTGATGAATAAACCACAGACTGTAATAGTTCTCTATCGTACCAAAATAAACTTCGATACTTTGCAAGGATTGGTTTTAGGACATCTTATGTTTATTACTTTCAAAATGTCAACTAAAAATGCACCAAGCTCTCTGCAAATGCTTTAGCCACCTGGTTTTCTGGCAAATCTGTAGTAAAATCCAAGAACGGTCTTCAAACAACTGATATTCTAACAAAGGTCTTTGCATAGGCTTTATGGGTGCACCAAAGTGCCTTTCTAGTGTTTTCTCAAAGTCAGCTATTTCCTTCTGCTGGAGGTCACCTTGGTTTTCTCTGAAAATTAAACATTTCTTTTCCCCACAGGAGATTATTTCCACAAATCTAACAGTTTCTTCTTGCCTCACAGGTCTCATTAGATGCATATACTTTTTTAATATTCTGCGACCTATCTGGACTCCTATTTCTCTTTTTTTCAGCACCACATAAAGCCAATTAAAGTGATTTGGTCACGATTGTGGGTTCATCACAGCATCTCATGATTAAGTGCCGTAATGCATTCGCATTGTTTTAAAATTAGTATTTATTTGGGCATTTTTTTTTTTAAATAAAAAGCTTCGCAAACTTTTCATTAAATCACAGCTCAAATAAATTTGGTGTGGTCCACCCTGATTTCACTGTAGGCAGAGACAGCACTCCGTCCACAGACTTTAATGGGTGTACCTTTATGTATGTGCAGCAGTGCACCCATTAAAGTCTATGGACACACTTATTGCTTTTACTACCATGATGTCACAGGGGTTAAAGTTTACTGTTAAGCTCAATCAGCATACTTCTCAAGCTTTCAGCATATGAAATCTGAGCAAAGCCAAAATAATAGGAGACAAAGTCCCAAAAATGGGGGCAGATTTTAAATATTGTTCTTACAAACTTAAAACGTTGATGGAATAATAGGACTTGTGTCACCATGCATTTTTGAATGACAAGGTCTGAAACTCAAAAGTGTGTCATTTAGTGACTTCAATCCTCACTGATTTGCCAAGACATCAAAACTATTTTATGAGGAATGCACCAAAAATATGAGACAAAAATATGGACAATTCAAAGCTTCCTCAGTAGCACAATCACAGTGAACGCATGAATATCAGCAGCAAAATCATCTGCCAGGCACATTCATCAACACTGCAGAAAATGTCATTCAGCACTTTGTGCACTTTTGATGTAGTGCAAAGGTAGAGAATTCAAGAGCAAATCACTTTCATAAAATAAGGGTTTAAAAACTGTTACAGAGTTCAATATTCTCTTTCTGGGGATGTTCATCTGTACTTAGGGTATAGATATACCTTCAGGGCAGGCTGCTACTCACAGCCACCTCATTCTCAAACAATGAAAGTGGACTTCAGCTGGCAACTAAAACTGTGTCACGGGTCAAAACTAGAGATATCACCATCTGTGTTTAGAAAAAGTTCACCAGCCTGTCCAACCTTCTCAAAGTCACATAGTGAGTTGTGACTCTTACTTTCAAGCTTTTTTTACATAAAACCTATTCAAGGATTCTTCATTCAGTC
>NC_056733.1:1475598844-1475611344 GCF_019279795.1 Protopterus annectens | reverse complement strand
CAGCCCTTAATCGAACAATCCAATCACTCTCTTTACTCTCAGTGTTACTTCTAATGTCACCACCTCTCATGCTAGGTTTTAGGACTTCAAGGGCCCTAAACAAAAAAGTGTGCGTATCATCATGAGCATTAACATGCTTGGCTAAAGCATTATGTGGTGACCCTTTCCTGATGTGATATACATGCTCTCTTATTCTATCTCTAAATTTTCGATTCGTCTTTCCTACATAAAAACTCCTGCAGACTTGACAGACTGCAAGATAAATCACATTACTTGTCATGCAGTCTGCAGTAGCTGTAGTATAAAAGATACGTTGTGTATCAGGGTGTATAAATTCAGATTCACAATCAATGTAGTGACAGAAGTTACATTGTCCACATGGAACAGTATAAGCCGTGGTCATCTCAACTTTCTTGTGTTTTGAATAGCAGGGCATTCTCTTAAGGTTCTTCTTGTTTTTATATTGAAATTTGGGCTGTTCACCAACTATTTCCCTTAGATCATCATCGATCTGGAGAACTCCCCAAAATTTACTAATTATATCCCTGATTTCAGAGTGGTCAGAGGTAAAGGTTGTCGTAAATTTCATTACAGGGATGGTAGTAGATAAGCTCTCTTTCAATGGACAACTCTGAGCAATAGGTCCAAAATATGGCATGGCCGTAGTATGTCTTAAATCTGGTATATTCTGCATACTATCATTCACTTCGTTAATATCATAGCCCCTGTCAATTAATCGGCTTTTGAGGTTTTCTAATTCCAAGCAGAAGCCTTCTTCAGTCGGATTTAAACGTGAGGCTCTAATAGCCTGGCCTTTAATAATGTTTTACAATAAAGAAAATTACATTTTGAAGTTTGCAGTAGGGATTCCAACTGTGAAATCGCACAACAGTGGGGAAAGGGCCAATTCCCAGACCTCTCTGTACTACAACCTTTCTCACATAATGAAAAAGTCAACAGGGTGAAGGGAGGAAAGCCATTGGTCAGGTCTGGCGAGGGGGGAAAAAAAAATGTCTAGTGTCTAAAAAAAATATATTTTATATATATATATATATATATATATATATATATATATAAATCTATATATATATCTATATATTTTATATATATATAAAATGAACCACATAAGGATGATAAAATGCCCTAACAGAGGAAAATAAACCAACAAAATGTCAGGCATTTCAATAATAAACAGGTACTCTGTGAACCAGCTGCCTGCCAGCTGTTTGAAGGAAAAAAATACTTTATTAAATCGATCATGCAATTATTTAAATAAATACACCACCTGACATATGTAGAGCCATAATGCAACAATGAAATAATAGAGGAAAATCCAGAAAATGTCATATTTGGAAAGAAATCCCTTAACATATGAAAACATGTACAATGCAATGAACAACACAAGAATACTACATTGTATTGCATCATTTAACATGAAAAAAACAAAACCTTCCATATTTTTTTACACAGAAGTTTCAATTTGTTCACACAAGTGTTTTCAGACCACGTGGTATGTTGATTTCCATGAAGAATGCAACTTAATCTCATTGTTAGTTCTTTTTGTATATAACATCTGGATTTAGACATTTAAATACTCTAAGAGTTTGATCTTCAGGAAAGTGTATCCAATTAATTTAAAGCTGAAATGCTCAACTGATAAATTGTAATATAAATGAAGTATATTTCTTCAACATTGTTTTTTGTCTCCTGGAAAACATGCAGCGGAGACACATCTGTGCTTTTTGGTAAAATAAAGTTAGTTCAGTAATTTTCAGTAGTGATTTTGTTGTTTTTTTCATTATATTTTTGATGCTTCGGTTGTTTTTAATAACATGTGCTGCATAGGACTGAAATTTCACTATATCACCAAGGCAAGAAATTAGGGGTACTACCTTAATGTCAGCGTATTTAGAAATCCAAACGCCTTGTTGCACGAGAAAACCTGCTATATATAGATGTTTAACAGTAGAAGAACTGATACCAAACCTTGCAGTACTACACCTGTAAAGAGTTTAATAACTGATTAGTAAGCCTGACCTCCCGCTCCTGCTCATTTAACCATGTGCATTACATCAGATGGTGAGCTGTGCTTGGTAATAGGATTTACACATATTCCCTTCAGAGACCAGTGACCACCTATGTTAACCTGTGTGAAGTAATTAGTCTAGTTAGTTGGGGTGTATAATGACTTGTGATTTGTATTACTTCCATGATTGCAATTTGTATTACATTAGCAGATTCAGGATTTACTATAGATTACAGTACTATATACTTTTGTATGCCCACCGAGTGTTGTCTCAGTAAGTAGACAGTTTGGCTTTTGGAAGTGGAAGCATTTTTTTAGCCACCAGTCTGGGTAGCAGTGATGTCACGTGCTCACCTCCTTGCTTAATACCCACCCTACCATCTTTGAATAAGGTACACTTTGTATTTAACAGTGGAGGTATGCAAAATATCCTTTAGCCAGATTTAAGTAAATGCAATTACTAGTTTTATGCATCAGAACTCAAGCCTCAAGTAGTATCCATTTACTGACTATGCTGCTCAGATTCATATATTGTCTCAACATTTTTGTATGGACAGGTAAGTGAGAAGTAGCTGTGAAAGCTCCTGAATTTAGTTTACTGTGCTAACTGGTGACAATGTGGATAATGAATAATCTTTAGTTTGCTTACGGGTGACTCTGTTTTAGCATTCCTACAGTATGACAAAAAGTGAGCCAAGTAGAATGGCATATATAAAATAAAACAGTGCTAAGAAAACCACCGGTTCAAATGTTATATCTGTAATAATTCACAAAGTGAAGCCATGGTTTGCATTGTCTTTAATGAAACAATAAATATGAATAAAAACAAAATCACGGTAAGTGCTTTTGACCTCCAACTGGGCTTCTTCAGACTAGGACAATCACGTCAACAAAACAGGTAATATTTTTACTTTACATTTGATTAACGGGGCAGTACACTGATCACAACTAACGATTTACAGGTACTGCCTGGGTGAAATAATTCACAAAGAAAAAAAAACGGGCAGTAAGTTGTACATATCAAAAACAGAACAGAAAGTAAATATATAACCAAACATTTATAGTAGCAATTAACAGATGTAGCAACATTTACGAGAGAAATGCAAATTTTACACCATGATGTAAAACTCAAATATCATGTGAATTGAGTCAAGAAGCATTAGTAGTTAAAGAGAGTAATGCTAGATGTTAAGAGGCCCGTGTGTGATGTGGTCTGCTATGTGGCACGTACAGTTTGGATTTGATGTGGAGGAATTTTCTACATGTGGCTGTGGATTGGGTCCCATACATTAGAAGGAAGAATGGAGAAACAGTTCTCATTGCAGTGTAGCCGCGTTAGTGGGGGTTGGAATTTGGAGGTCACAGTCTAAGAGAAGCATCAGAGGTTATATAGTGTGCATGTTTTGTATAAAATTGTGCAGCTAGCAATGGGAATGAATTAGGTTGGAGAAGTTTAAAGATGAGAGAACCTAGCAAGATCTCTACTCTATGTTGGACTGGAAGCAATTCGGCCTGAGGCTGAGGCAGTGGTGGTCATTAGAGGGAGGGTTAGTGATGAAAAGACAGATTGTTTTTGATAGCCTGTAGTGTGGAGTTTTTCTTGCAGACTGTGGCAATTATGAGTCGTTCATATTCAAGTTGTCCCAGAATGATTCTTTTGCCTCTTGCTGCCTTGGCTGACAGACAGGAGGGGTGATTTTTCCTGGCCCAGAAGAGGAGTTACTTGTGCCCTCAACTTTTCAATATGTGTACTGAATGTTACTGATGGGGCTAGCCACAAACTGAGATATCTGAAGGGCTTGGTTTTTCTATTGCTGTGCCACAAAGGCTGGTGATATTGTGTAACTTTGGCAATTGTTTACATAGACTGGGTAAATGATTCAACTCTCCGTTTGTCACAGTTTGAAAAAGTCCACTTGGAAGATAAAAGCACTTCCTGTGATTTTTTGATTTTTACCAAGTTTTAATAAGTAAAATTATGCATATTTTTGATATATTTAATCCACCATAAAGGGATACGATAGTAATATAATAGTCTTTATCTTGAATTGGATATGGCTCTTGAAATTTACCAATGTAGGCCTTGGAAGCCGAGTGGTTAAGTACATCAATAATCAGCACTGAAACAACAGAACCAACATACAACCAGTTACACATGAATAAACTCAGATATGAGAAACTCCGGATGCATCACAACAAAAGTGTAAATGTCGTGTGCTGAATAGAGTACAACAATTAGTCGGACAAGTATTAGAAACCCTTGCTCAGACATTAAAATTACTTTACTTGGTCTAATTATGTGGTTAGCACAAAGCAACAGAGTACTAGAAGAATTCTGAAGTCTAGAATATACAGAGTATGTAGGACAGTTATTTTGTGTATCAAGTTTTATTCCAATAGCATTGCTTAAGATAAGTTGTGGTATTGTGTCTAAGAGTGGGGAGAGTCTAAGAACTGGAAAAGGGCAAGGTGTCTGATGATTTGGGAGCAGAAGGGGAATTTTCAAGGTATCTTTAAAACTGTTGTGGAAGGGGGTAAGAGTCTAAGAGGTGTGGTTAACAGGTATCTATAATGGGAGTGGAGAATTAGAGAGAAGTGCAGAGATTTCAAAAAGGGCCTTTTATTTCAAATATGCTACACAGGGTGGCCACGGTGGTGCAGCGGTTAGCGTTGCCACCTCACAGCAAGAGGTTCTCCAGTTCGATTCTCGACTGGGGTGCCTTCTGTGCGGAGTCTGCATGGCCTCCCTGTGGTTGCGTGGGTTTCCTCCAGGTGCTCCGGTTTCCTCCCACATCCCAAAGACATGCAGTAGGTGGATTGGACACACTAAATTGGCCCTAGGTGTGAGTGTGTGCCTTCTGTGGAAGGTTGGGCACCAGACTGGCAACTCGACACCGTAAAACTCCACTGCCAATCATGAGTGGACAGATGATCTGCTGTGGCAAACCCTAACAGGGAAAAGCCAGAAGAAGAATTTCAAATATACTAAGCAAGTATGTTTATCTACAGGAGATCCTTTGCAGCCATGATCATGACCAGCTGGCCAGTGTCCGCAGGCTTAACAGTGTTAATATCATGATGTAACAATGCAATGGCTTTACTTAGTTCAGATACAGCTCAGAACAACTGCGCCAGATCTGCAGGCTACATCCAATAAAATGGTACTAGTAGGTAAAATACAAATCCCCTGAGAACTTAATCAGAAAAGCAGAAATCCACTCACTCTAAAAAAAAAATAAAAATTCCATTGCAAACATCTGTGGTACAACAGGTAGCAATAGTGTTATAAGCTCAAGTGAGGTAAAAGACACAAAGAGGAACCCGATAGTGTCATTGGTAAAGCCAGCAGTAAAACATTACAAGTTATTCTAAAAATTCAACAAGAAGAAGAAAAAAAAAAAAAAAAAAACACTCAACAAAGCCAGCCCATAATCAGTCGCTTTTTATTCTGTGGGAAGATGCACATTTACAAAACTTCACACTTGTGGATAAGACAGACTAATATACATCTGATATACACACACACACACATATATATATTGACACAATTTTATCATACACAAGTCTTGGACTAAATAATACAGGTTATCCCACCATGTCTCTGGCCCACCTAGCGTAGCCAAACAGCCACATAGCACATTACGTACTAATCAACAGCTAGTGACATCAGAAGTCCTACGCAGTACAGACACACTACTGTTAAAGAATCAACCATGTTTACACTTCCTTGTCATTTGATTGTTCTTTGTGTGACATTTCTGACTTCTGCTACTAATGCAGTCTACACATTAACAAATATTCTAAAAGGGCCAAAATGCTGATTTATACTGGACTACTCTGTTTCAAACAAACCTTCTCAGCATTTCCCAAGCCATGCAACTGAAAACAGCACACTCCCTGCCCTTGAAACTAGCTTTACGTACCCATACAAACTACAGTCCTGCCTGGAATGAGTCGAATGACATGAAAATAATGAATCAAACAGACCATAATAATAGTTAAGCTCTCGAACTCTCCCCATAGAAAGCTGCACGCACCTTGGGTTTTAAGTGTATACATAGTTACCATGCTTGTGGTGATCCCCAACCTGATGTTCCAAGTTTCCAACAGATAAAGCCAATGAAAAGAGACTAGAAAATTACTAAACATATGCCACGTAACAGCTGTCTTGTATTACAGATGGGATAGGAATATGTCAGAGCATCCCTGCCCCAAAGATAAATACTTCTACTCCGAATGACAACATGCCTTCTCTGACCAACTGAATCTTGGTGGTTTGCCTTCTCAGATATCACAACTGCTCAGACCTTCTCTTTACATTCACTGAGGCTCAATACCTGCAAGCAGTCATTAAATATTAAATATCTCCAAACTGAGAGAAGTATACGAGCTACTAAACCAAGGAATGCAGCCTTCAGATCTGGAGACAGGAAGTCCTTAGAACAGCCAGAGCAAATCTGAATAAGGAAGTGAGGGAAGCAAAACACACCTATAGCAGAAAAAAAACAGACTACATCCCTGACCAAAAAGACCCGAGGCGCCTATGGCAGGGTATCCAGTCCATAACTGACTACAGATCCCTATCTTTGCAATGTGAGGACAAGCTAAATAAGCTGAATGTCTACTTCAGCAGATTTGAGAAAGGGAACAGAACAGCAAAGATAATGCCCATCAGCCATAACAAGAAGATGCTCACCCTCAACCCAGCTGACGTCCAGAGGCCACTACGTAGAATTAACCCAAGAAAAACAGCTGGGCCTGACAACATCCTAGGGCGTGTGCTCAGGGCCTGACAACATCCTAGGGCGTGTGCTCAGGGCTTGACAACATCCTAGGGCGTGTGCTCAGGGCCTGACAACATCCTAGGGCGTGTGCTCAGGGACTGCACAGTGCAATTAACAAATGTCCTCATGGATATCTTCAATCACTCTCGGAGTCAGCAAACAGTTCCAAAATGCTTCAAAGATACATTATTCAATTACTAAACAAGTCTCCACCATATTGCCTAAAGGACTACTGTCCTGTAGCCCTCACCTCCACAGTGATGAAGTGTTTTGAAAGGCTGGTCATAGATGCCATAACACCTCGGCTGCCTGCTGATCTTGACTCTCTTCAGTTTACTTCCCGCTCAAGCTTTTCTATGGCAGATGCCATCTCTCTAGTACTCCATCTATCACTGGAACACCTTGAGAATAAAAACACCTATGTGAGGGTACTATTCATTGACTTCATCTCTGCTTTTAACACGGTCATCCCTCTTCATCTGGTAATGAAGCTACTCCAACTAGGTGCCAACACTCCACTTAGTAACTAGATTCTTAACTTTCTCACAGACAGACGCAGATAGTGTGCTCAGGAAATAACTCCTCAGATAGCATCACTCAACGCTCGAGTTCCACAAGGATGTGTACCAAGTCCCTTAAGTTCACCCTGTTAACACATGGTTGCATAGCCAGGTATAACACAAACCACATCATCAAGTTTGCTGATGACAACGGTGCTGGGCCTCATCAGTAACGACCATGAAGCAGTGTATAGAGATGAGGTGGAACAACGGATTACCTGGCGTGGAAACAACTTAGCACTAAATGCTAACAAGAAAAAAAAAGATAATTGTGGACTACAGGACAAATTGCAAGGAACATTCTCCCCTCACCATCAGTGGGGAAACAGTTGAAAGAGTGAGAAGCATGAAGTTTCTGGGAGTGCACATCGATGAGGACTTGTCTTGGAACACAAACACAAATGCCATAGTCAAGAAAGCACACCAGAGACTGCACTTTTTAAGAAGGCTGTGGAAAGCGAATCTCCCATCAACAGTTCTCACTACCTTCTACAGAGGTACTAAAGAAAGCATCCTGATAAATAACCTCATAGTACGGTATGAAAGCTACTCTACCGCTGCGCACAAACCCCTCCAGAGAGTGGTGAAAACAGCCGAGAGGATCATTAAGACCACCTTACCACCTATCCACGATTTGTACTTATCCAGATGTCTCAGCAGGGCCCGAGGAATAATTAAAGACTGCACTCACCCTGCTTACAATCTGTTCCTGCATCTATCATCCAGAAAGTGCTTCCGAAGCATACATTGCAGAACTATGAGATTCAGGAACAGTTTCTTCCCTAATGTCATCAGGCTGCTGAACTCTAGTAACCACTACACTCCATGAAGTCCAACTGGGTCAGGAGAAACTGTCTCAAACTGTGCATTAACCTGGTTACCAGTCTCATCTAATATTTAATGCAATATTCACCACGGCTGTAACTTGCAGGCCATCTAGAGCAGAAGCAATACAGTAAAATCTCTCTTCTTTTCAGTGCAATACATGTTGCGAATTCATAAATTAACCAAGGTGCAATTCTCTTCAAGTTCCATAGTGCAATAGTCTAATGTTCACAGTGCAATACTCAAATGTAATATTCTAATGTTCACAGTGCAATACTCAAATGTCTCTCTGTGTAAGGATCAATGCAATACTAAAGTCTCATGCAAGAAAGTGTTCACTTAGAAACACATTTTAACACTTTTTTGCCTGCATGTCCATGATGAAATAGCTAGTTGTTACATGTGCAAAGATGTGTGAAAATTGTCTATATGTTGTCTGCACGTTGCGTCCGGATACACAGAATTTTGTTCAGTGTTTGCACTTGTGTGATTTCTGTATGACAATAAAGTTTCATTTGACTAAATGTCATGACCCAGGTTCTGATACCTCTGCAGCAATATTTTAAACAAGCCAGTACAACACAATGACAAAGGTTTAGATCCACAGTTTCCCCATCACATTCTACCTGCATCCTCTACAATCTGAAAAATCACCACTCCTATCCCCTCTCGAGTTCTCTGTAAAAGGTAAAACTGAGTAAACATAATAGCACAGTAAAAACAGAGGTTAAGTAAATAAAAGTGCAATTAAATAAAACAGTTTTATTAGGAAATAGGTAGTAACTTAGGTTGCCAATTTTATCACGGTCCTTGGCTTCATTTGCAGCAAAACATATATGGCAGCCTGAAATAGAACACAAAGAATGGGACTACTTTCTGCCCCCGTGATTTGATGATCCAGACAGTGTCTAATGGAGGGAGTAGGGCGGTTAACAGCAGAGTGAAGCCTTCCACAAAAAAGGATTATCTTGGGAATCCTTTCAAATCTGTTTTGACAGGTGTCATGTGAGATTTTTATTCCACTGTGTGATCATTAGTGTTACTGGAGTACTAGCATAACACTTCTGTTCTGCAGTACCCATTATGAATTTTATAGTTGTTACCTCATGACAGGGTAGAACTCGCAGCATTTTGCCCTTCCAGCACCAGTAAGAGCAGTACTGCAATGGAATAACAAATTCTGCACAAAACTGGATTAAAGACTCAGAGGGAAGTACACGAGTGTTGTGTGTTTATGTTACAGCACAAATGCATGAAAACGTAAGAAAATGGGGTGGAAAGACAGAAAAGCCATCACTACAAACATTTTTTTTTCCCTTTTCACTTTCCATGCCCAGAAAGCTCTGGAAGCAACAGGGTTAACTACTCCCCAGTAATAAACAGAGGGTTGAAATTTGGTCTGTGGCTTAGGTCAGAAAAAGATGACATCATCTATTTCAGTACAGCAATTTACTGTGCATTTTCAAAAAGCAGTCACATTCCTAAGCGAGGAACAAAAGGGGAGAAGGCTATCTTTGCTCTGTGTGTGTGAAACTCTAAAAGCACTTACAGCAAACACAGGGCAAAAGACAGGATTTGTGAGCAGTACACAACTGCACCCTCTCCCTACCAATAAGGCATGGTTTTGTAACCAGACATGAATGAATGTTGGGGGGAGGGGGGTATCAGATTCATGTACTTTCGATTCTTCACAGGCCTGAGACTGGTAACAGACATTCTGTGCCAGGTACTACAAAGGTCTGTTTAATGCAAAAGGAGACATAAGTAGCTACAAGGTCGAAATCCAGTACAAAACAGTCTCTGGTGTAGCCTCTACTGCTGCCTAGGTAATGTGTGCGTGTAAAATAGCAAACTGTAAGAGAGGGAGTCAGGGAAATAAAAATGCAAACCCTGTAAAACTGCCATAATTTCACCAACTTCAATAGATGTTGCTGTAGAAAATAGCAGATCCTGTTACAGCCATAAACACATGCAAATTTACAGACCAAAACACCACTGTCATCAGGGATTCCTACTGTAAACAACTGGAAACAGCATACATATTAACATCCAACATTTTCTCCAAGCCACTGCCAACCTTTAATGCACAGTGGCATGTTCCGTTTGCGCAGGGATCATTAGAAAAACAGAAGGCTTCAGTTCAGACAGACTGACAGACTCATCAGTGCAGATTCAACTTCTGTTTGAGCCATCAGGTTCCACCCACAGTGTTTTTCAAAAGGTTCTGCCAGTCAGGAAAAAAAAAAAAAGCACTGCGAGGACAGTACATTGTAGTTATGATTTCCCCAGACAGTAATCCTTTATACTATCAGGACTAGCTGAAGAAGAACAGGCACCCTTAGACACAATAATATTTTGGTACCAGTTACAATAACTTAATGATGAAAAAAGATCAGCCATGAGCCCTCACAGCCAGTGTTCTCACGGCAACCTTTGGGTTCATTAGGGGAGAAAAAAATGGAATTCCTTCAGAGTCTGCATGATGGCCATCTTCTATAAAAAAAGGATTTAGCAACCAAAAAAAGGTGCAAGGAAATGGCCTAGACCCACAGGTGAACTGCATCGCTGTGCAGAGGGCAAGAGTGTTTTTTTCCCTGTTTGCTAATGTGCCATAATACTGCTACCCTGCGCTGAGGACAGGAAAGTATCTCCTCGGTTTGCCAGTGTATGTTACTACTCCTACAATGTACGTACAGAATAACCACTGAGCCGTCACTCAAGACTCTGAAAGCCTAGCAGACCAAACACTGCAGCAGTAGATGAATTACTAAACATCATCATTTTCAAGATGACCACAATGGATGCCTGGGGTATTTTTCTATATGCAAAAAGAAGGGGCCAGTGCCTTGCCAACTCCCCTCTGTGAATAGTATCAACATGGTCTTCATCACAGAGTCTAACCTTTCTGCCAGGCCATTGGTCTGTGGGTGGTAAGGCATGGTCTTTAGCACAGAGTCTAACCTTTCTGCCAGGCCATTGGTCTGTGGGTGGTAAGGCATGGTCTTCAGCACAGGGTCTAACCTTTCTGCCACGCCATTGGTCCGTGGGTGGTAGGGCATGGTCTTCAGCACAGGGTCTAACCTTTCTGCCAGACCATTGGTCTGTGGGTGGTACAGATTTTTTTTCCATATGATTTACTCCACAACAACTCTTCCCCAAACAAGCCAGCAAGTATAAAAATTTGACAACTTTGTCAATATTTATCTTAGGAAACCACAACAATGTACCACCACCCAGTACCACAGCAAAATGAAAAAATAACATTAAACCTTTGACTACTTCACATCGACTGTCATTTTAATTTTTCCTGCCAGACTGAAAACAGGGAGGTAGTATTGCTGAATCCCATGACCGTGTTCCCAGGTTTAGTTCTTGGTTTGGGTGTCTTCTATGTGGAGTCTGCATGAGTTACGGCCAGGTGTTTAAACTTTCCTTTTGCATCTGAAAAGCATTCCTTCAGGCATCTTCTCAATCCACTAAATTTCCTACAAGGATGTGGGAGAGATGCATGCACTTACGCATGTACTTGCACAGTACAAAAAATGTACTGTTTTTCATCTAGGACAAGCTTCTACTTTATTCACACGAGTTGCTGGGATGGGTTCTTTTTCTCCTGCAAGTGTAAACATGGTAATATAGGTGCTAAGTGGGCAAATGAAAACTTGAAAAACAGGATAGCAGCAAGCAAACAAAAGACCCAACATACTGAAACATACAGTGCTCTGCAAACATCAAGAACAAAACTAAAACAATTAAATATTCGCCATCAGTACATTTTAATGACTACTCAGTACTTTGAACAGGACTTTGAAAAGGCACAATGGGGGAACCACAATGGTGATCTTACTAGTTTCATTTAGGTACGGTTATGTCATTCATGTGGGGTAACTGTGACCACATTTCGTATCCATTTCTATTGTTGAAACTTCATCATTTTTTTTGGATAGGGGCCCATTTTACCAGAAAGCTTTGCAATTACACTGCAACAGGCAATGCAAACATGCAAGTTTTTCTGCTGTTTAAATGAATTAGCTTATTTTTAATTTGACTGAGCAAACACTTACAATGGGAAAAAATATAAGCCCCAAAAGCAGAGAAGGTTATGAGATTTTTACCCAACATAATATGTGCCTCCCTGCCTGCAGACCATCAAGCCTTTCCCCAATTACACATAACACAGTCATTCGAGAGAGAGAGACATTTCAATGGGGTCATCACTCAAGCATCCATGAGGCTACTTTATGTCCTTACTAGCATTCTAACAACAAGGATTTTTTCCAGAGCCTGAACCCTGTCTGTTGGTGT